>NC_049208.1:40115405-40202906 GCF_013347855.1 Anguilla anguilla | reverse complement strand
CAAGAATCGGTGAATGAATTGCGGGAATTTGCAGGTTCTTCTGTGTTGTGGCTTTAACAATGACTGACTGACCGCACTGTGAAAACGCCACATGAAATAACAATACTAATAATAATTAATGCAAAGCAACGACGTGTATGAGCCGGACGAATTTGTGCATGGGAGTACAAATTGCACGATCATTTCTGGAACTAAACCGTGCGTAATGTTAGTCCGTCAGTGGTCTGCCATCTTCATTGTGACCTTTACGCATCCAAACTGCAATTTTATTCAAGAAACATTTTACGTTTATCTTCGATGATGCATCTTGGACAGAATGCAAATTATACAGAAGTGCACGAGCTTTTATCATCAAATGTTGTGGTTTCATCTGGTAAAAAGAAAATATGCATCAGTAAATAACTGTGCTACCTGAGTCTTACTCAGAATCCTTTTTACCAAAACTATTGAAATTTGCTTGTACTTCCGTGTTGTGACTGAGAAGTGGGCTGGCCACAACTTCTACAAGCTAGAAAATAATGCAAAGCAAGAACGTGTGGGTGGTAAACGAACTGCCTTGTTCTTAAAGTTGTTTAAACTTGTTTGTAAACGATGCACTTCTGTTGAACCGCGCGTAAAATTTCCCCATCAATGTAGTGTATTGCCGGGGGTTAACCCTCTTCTCTGTGGCATTTTAAATATTCATATTGACGCATTCGGAATGTTACTTTTCCTCAAAAACGTTAAGGTGTCCTTCTACTCCATTTACTTGAATTACTGCAGTCTGTCCAGCGATGTTGTTATTGAACATGAACCTATACACGTACACCTGCGATAAAAGCTTCAACAAGCTAAACATTTCCCAAAGTGAAACAAATCAAAGGTTTTACTCGTGTTCTATATGTTTTAGCGGTAATTTCTGGTGCAGTTTAGAGTTCGTTTTGGGGAAATGCATTTACTTATATGCTGTGTACAGATTATGCAATAACTTGCACCAAAAGATGCATTTTGGAATATATAACGATATATAAGTTGTGCGGCGCCTTTTGTCTTTACTGTAACTGGTACATTGGCGGCTGCTCCAGTTAAATGCAGACAACTCTACACAGATTGTCCGGGCTGTAGTATCCCCTACAGAACTTAAAAGGTTTTTTTTTATTTTTATTACATGTATTTTATTTAAATGAATGTCACTTGTAATGTAACACTCATCTTATTTGAATATATGTGGTCCTTGAGAATAAGACCAGCGATTCAGTTCTCCTGTTTTAGGCTAATAGGCGTAATAGGCCTGTAGTAAATCAAGAACGATAACAACGGTCATAGCAACAACTTAAGGAAAATATATTTATTAAGAGCAACGCAGTACAAATACAGTAAAGGAAAACGAAATAATACGAAATCATTTCAGTAATGAACTAAGTTGGGGCGAAGTGCACGTTCTTTGCAGCAATTATTCATTTTCCACAATGGCATTGACTAAAATTGTATACATTCAGGGAATAAGGCAAATGGTTAAGAAAGTTAACGTTTTGGGCAGAGTGGAACTGAAACGCCGCGACTTGTCTTTGGAACATGATGTCAGTCAAGTCAGGGCATATGCGCATTCTCTTCACTGGTCTGAATGTCTGGTGACATTCTGGGACACTTGTGGAATATTCCATAGTATAACGCCGGGCACCCACCGCACGCGTCGCGTATGCGTCGCGTAAACAGCAGGGCGAAGCAGCACGGCGCGACGCGTAGGGTGTCTCCACTGGTTCCGTTTGTGTCGCGCAAAGGCTTGCGTAAAAGCTATATATTCCTAGTAGCTCTCGCAGTCTGCAGTGGGCTTTTACATCGTGTATTTCACGTTTGTTCACGACTGTTGATTATGGGTTAAGTGAATACTTTGGTGAGAGACCTTTTTCAGTTTGTTAATTTGGTAATATTTCGTTAACTCGTAAATAGCCTACGTGAGAAAGTAAACGCTTTCAAGAAGTACCATAAACTTAAATCGCAACGTAGCCTGCATAACAATCAATCTCAAACTGTATTAATTTATTTGCTTGGTTAACAAGCGTGCCAATTTCATGAAGAATATGTAATGATCATAATAATAATAAATAATCCGTAATTAACCATTGGGAATTCCCGTGTTGTCTTGCCATTCACGTCAAAACATTTATAGGATCAGATTTAGTAAAATCAGCTAATCATGAAAAAGTCAGTAACAGTTTTAATCTTGAAGGGATATGAACACCACAACGCCATGAACACCGGAAGCTTTGAAGTACAAGTGCAATAAAGGCTTGCTTACAACTTCATTTATAAAATAGGTGCATTTTCATCGGCAAGACCACTAAATAATCTGATTTTTTTAAAGCTCTGTGGATTATCTGATTTTTATTAACAAGCCCTTTTTGAAAGCACGGCGAACGAAGACATCGGAGAAGTCAAATAGGCTGAGCAATGGTTGGTTAAAAACTATCTTCCAATACTCGAGCTAACAAACCGCTGCTCGGTGCATTCCCTTTTACGTCACTCAATAGCCTACGTCTTTCTGTGGTGTATTTTCAAATTTACCCCACCCCCTCCGCAAAATAAGACAGCGAAACTAAGTTTGCCTTTCCCCCAGGTTCCAGTTATTTATTTATTTTTACAAAACGAAAAGGCTTGTATTTTTTTTAGCTGCTTAAAAAATATCTGGGAGGTAACTAGGGACACACCCCCAGTAATATAAGAATGAAATATAAATCAGAGCATGTATACCTAGCATTTTAGAGCATATTTCTGTGTATAAACAGGCCAACGTGACGCGCGACAAGCCGAAAAAATAGAACAGAAGCGAAAAACTACGCTTCAGTTCGCTTGTGTCGCGCGAGCTTCGCAGCCGGTACGCGACGCGTTCGCATCTGGTGGAGACGACGTCGCCCGCTGCCGTTGTAATAACAGTACTTCAACTACGCTTCAGTTACGCGCGTAATACGCGCGTAGTGCGCTCGCGGCCGATACGCGTGCGGTGGGTGCCCGGCGTAACGGTTTGTGGAGAACGCGACGGTTGCGTTCCCTTTCTCGTGCCCTCGGAATTCACTTGTGCTTTCTGCTGGACCACAAAAGCCACTCTTCCTTTTCATTCCAAGGGCTGTCCGCGTGCGTTTCAAATCTTGGTCGCGCCCTTCCAAACTGCCTGGCAGGATGTAGAGCGCACTTGATTTGGGGCACGGCAGGGAGCGTGTGTCTTTCTTCAAAATGGACTCAATGGAAAATGGGCCACTGAACTTGGCAACTGAACTTGGCTTAATAGAAGAACCACTTGTTTTCTGAGGGTTGTAGGTCGTGTACATTTCCTCCGTGACATCAGGGTCCCCTTTGAGTCTGGAGGCCAAATCTGGGAAGGTGTGCAGCATACCCTTGAAGTGTCGTCGCAGCATTTTGGGAGTGATACGGGTTTCATCAACTTTCCAGAAATTCTTCTTCTTTGAGTTTGGATACTCTGGATGCACCGGAACCTATAAAACAAATGCCAGGATTACACAAATTGCAGATCTGGGGAATTAAACAAAACGTTGAAGAATAAAGGAATGAAGGGATTTGAGCTGAAGTTCAGTCGACAGCAGACTACTGACCTTAACGAAACAGTCGTTGGACGACAAGCAGACTCTAATGTTATTTGTAAGACCTTTCCTGTCACCTGAGACGAAGGGCTCCAAGTTGTCCATTATCTGTTGGATAAAAAAATAATTCAAGTTACACCGCAAGATCGCGTACACTTGACTTTTCTACCGTTTCGCAAGAGCTATCCCACAACGCCACCAGCACAGTTTGGCAGAAATGATTGCCTAGTATAACATGCGTCTTACCTGGCATAAGGTTAGTCTTCTGTTTGGAGACTTCTGAATGACGCACGCAATCAGTCCCAGATATGTACTGTGGCTTTTGGCATATCGCTGATATTTTCTCCTTTGCAATCCGCTGGGTGGCGCTTGGAAGCACAAGTCAGCCCTCTCGAGGGTGACATCAGGCGCGTTTTTCATCTCTTCCGGAATTGAGTTGGACGCCTCTGGCTAACGGGGAGCACTGCAGTTTGTTTCTGTGTGACTGAGTCGATGGAACTCGAATGATGGAGTCCATGATTCTCTCCCATTTATACGCTATCAGAACAATGGGGAAGGCAGAAGGTGTGCATTCCTACAGGGATGTGGCTTCTTCGCACAGCTAGGTGTTAAATGTTGAGGCGGTCATGCTAATGAGGAATGCTGACCCGTTAGTATTAATTGAGCGTGGATTTTCCTTTACTCAAAAGTGGTACATTGCAGGAGTGAATATTGGTATTTCTCTCTCATATATTTTATGTATATACGTATATATCTCCTTACATTAGTTCAAAGTGATCTGGCTTTTACAGTGACTATAGACCATTTCACTGGGCCGCACATACTGTTAAAATCAGTCATTTTCTATGACTCTTGAAATACCTCCGGCTGAACATTACCCAGAGGCTATGGTATTGTAGATCAGAATTCGAACGATTGGTTGCTGCTACTCATGAAAATAACGTTTCGAATGTGTAAATCAAATCGTTTTTAAAGAGTTTTCGGGGAATCATTTAGTCCAGGAAAACGCAGAATAGCCTCGCGTGCGTTAGCAACAACCATACATTGTGGGAGAATTTGACGTGAATTGAGCTATCTTTATTTTACCGATAACATGGAAATATAAGTGTTTACGTATGTCAATCAAGCGCACAATTCAGCATATTTAATGAAAGTCTCGATTAGTCTGTTCTGATACTATCGTTTGTACTGATGCACTTTCATAGTGAATTTGAATTTTTTCGCGGGCGGTTTCCCACATTCCAACCTATTATAGGCCTTCAGCCCAATCATCACTCCATTTGTGCATTAATGCATTCTTTCAAAGTGTCAATTGTTCGTATTTACAATAATTCAATGTTCAGTTACGATTAACAGGACAATAATGTGGAATGTTAAGGATTTAGGTTTAAACATCCCTTTCTAAAATTTGCATGGCCATTTAGTTCAGTCATGCCTATATCCTGCGTTTTGTCGCAGTTAATATGTGAAAACCGCCACATTTAAAATATAATGAGTGTATTTTATCTCGTCATGTATATAGTATTAATATCTTTAAAAGAGCATCCATATGGAGCGAACAATGATATTTTGTGCGCTTTACTCGGAATTCATTCTACAAGAATCGGTGAATGAATAGCGGGAATTTGCAGGTTCTTCTGTGTTGTGGCTTTAACGATGACTGACTGACCGCACTGTGAAAACGCCAGCATGAAATAACAATACTAATAATAATTAATGCAAAGCAACGACGTGTTATGAGCCGGACGAATTTGTGCATGGGAGTACAAATTGCACGATCATTTCTGGAACTAAACCGTGCGTAATGTTAGTCCGTCAGTGGTCTGCCATCTTCATTGTGACCTTTACGCATCCAAACTGCAATTTTATTCAAGAAACATTTTACGTTTATCTTCGATGATGCATCTTGGACAGAATGCAAATTATACAGAAGTGCACGAGCTTTTATCATCAAATGTTGTGGTTTAATCTGGTAAAAAGAAAATATGCATCAGTAAATAACTGTGCTACCTGAGTCTTACTCAGAATCCTATTTACTAAAACTATTGAAATTCGCTTGTACTTCCGTATTGTGACTAAGAAGTGGGCTGGCCACAACTTCTACAAGCTAGAAAATAATGCAAAGCAAGAACGTGTGGGTGGTAAACGAATTGCCTTGTTCTTAAAGTTGTATAAACTTGTTTGTAAACGATGCACTTCTGTTGAACCGCGCGTAAAATTTCCCCATGAATGTAATGTATTTCCGGGGGTTAACCCTCTTCTCTGTGGCATTTTAAATGTTCATATTGACGCATTCGGAATGTTACTTTTCCTCAAAAACGTTAAGGTGTCCTTCTACTCCATTAACTTGAATTACTGCAGTCTGTCCAGCGATGTTGTTGTTATTGAACATGAACCTATTCACGTACACCTGCGATAAAAGCCTCAACAAGCTAAACATTTCCCAAAGTGAAACATAAATCAAAGGTTTTACTCGTGTTCTATATGTTTTAGCGGTAATTTCTGGTGCAGTTTAGAGTTCGTTTTGGGGAAATGCATTTACTTATATGCTGTGTACAGATTATGCAATAACTTGCACCAAAAGATGCATTTTGGAAAATATAACGATATATAAGTTGTGCGGCGCCTTTTGTCTTTACTGTAACTGGTACATTGGCGGCTGCTCCAGTTAAATGCAGACAACTCTACACAGATTGTCCGGGCTGTAGTATCCCCTACAGAACTTAAAATGTTTTTTATTTTTATTACATGTATTTTATTTAAATGACTGTCACTTGTAATGTAACGCTCAGCTTATTTGAATATATGTGGTCCTTGAGAATAAGACCAGTGATTCAGTTCTCCTGTTTTAGGCTAATAGGCGTAATAGGCCTGTAGTAAATCAAGAACGATAACAACGGCCATAGCAACAACTTAATGAAAATATATTTATTAAGAGCAACGCAGTACAAATACAGTAAAGAAAAACGAAATAATACGAAATCATTTCAGTAATGAACTAAGTTGGGGCGAAGTGCACGTTCTTTGCAGCAATTATTCATTTTCCACAATGTCATTGACTAAAATTGTATACATTCAGGGAATAAGGCAAATGGTTAGGAAAGTTAACGTTTTGGGCAGAGTGGAACTGAGACGCCGCGACTTGTCTTTGGAACATGATGTCAGTCAAGTCAGGGCATATGCGCATTCTCTTCACTGGTCTGAATGTCTGGTGACATTCTGGGACACTTGTGGAATATTCCATAGTATAACGGTTTGTGGAGAACGCGACGGTTGCGTTCCCTTTCTCGTGCCCTCGGAATTCACTTGTGCTTTCTGCTGGTCCACAAAAGCCACTCTTCCTTTTCATTCCAAGGGCTGTCCGCGTGCGTTTCAAATCTTGGTCGCGCCCTTCCAAACTGCCTGGCAGGATGTAGGGCGCACTTGATTTGGGGCACGGCAGGGAGCGTGTGTCTTTCTTCAAAATGGACTCAATGGAAAATGGGCCACTGAACTTGGCAACTGAACTTGGCTTAATAGAAGAAACACTTGTTTTCGGAGGGTTGTGGGTCGTGTACATTTCCTCCGTGACATCAGGGTCCCCTTTGAGTCTGGAGGCCAAATCTGGGAAGGTGTGCAGCATACCCTTGAAGTGTCGTCGCAGAATTTTGGGAGTGATACAGGTTTCATCAACTTTCCAGAAATTCTTCTTTGAGTTTGGATACTCTGGATGCACCGGGACCTACAAAACAAATGCCAGGATTACACAAATTGCAGATCTGGGGAATTAAACAAAACGTTGAAGAATAAAGGAATGAAGGGATTTGAGCTGAAGTTCAGTCGACAGCAGACTACTGACCTTAACGAAACAGTCGTTGGACGACAAGCAGACTCTAATGTTATTTGTAAGACCTTTCCTGTCACCTGAGACGAAGGGCTCCAAGTTGTCCATTATCTGTTGGATAAAAAAAATAATTCAAGTTACACCGCAAGATCGCGTACACTTGACTTTTCTACCGTTTCGCAAGAGCTATCCCACAACGCCACCAGCACAGTTTGGCAGAAATGATTGCCTAGTATAACACGCGTCTTACCTGGCAGAAGGTTAGTCTTCTGTTTGGAGACTTCTGAATGACGCACGCAATCAGTCCCAGATATGTACTGTGGCTTTTGGCATATCGCTGATATTTTCTCCTTTGCAATCCGCTGGGTGGCGCTTGGAAGCACAAGTCAGCCCTCTCGAGGGTGACATCAGGCGCGTTTTTCATCTCTTCCGGAATTGAGTTGGACGCCTCTGGCTAACGGGGAGCACTGCAGTTTGTTTCTGTGTGACTGAGTCGATGGAACTCGAATGATGGAGTCCATGATTCTCTCCCATTTATACGCTATCAGAACAATGGGGAAGGCAGAAGGTGTGCATTCCTACAGGGATGTGGCTTCTTCGCACAGCTAGGTGTTAAATGTTGAGGCGGTCCAGCTAGGTGTTAAATGTTGAGGCGGTCATGCTAATGAGGAATGCTGACCCGTTAGTATTAATTGAGCGTGGATTTTCCTTTACTCAAAAGTGGTACATTGCAGGAGTGAATATTGGTATTTCTCTCTCATATATTTTATGTATATACGTATATATCTCCTTACATTAGTTCAAAGTGATCTGGCTTTTACAGTGACTATAGACCATTTCACTGGGCCGCACATACTGTTAAAATCAGTCATTTTCTATGACTCTTGAAATACCTCCGGCTGAACATTACCCAGAGGCTATGGTATTGTAGATCAGAATTCGAACGATTGGTTGCTGCTACTCATGAAAATAACGTTTCGAATGTGTAAATCAAATCGTTTTTAAAGAGTTTTCGGGGAATCATTTAGTCCAGGAAAACGCAGAATAGCCTCGCGTGCGTTAGCAACAACCATACATTGTGGGAGAATTTGACGTGAATTGAGCTATCTTTATTTTAGCGATAACATGGAAATATAAGTGTTTACGTATGTCAATCAAGCGCACAATTCAGCATATTTAATGAAAGTCTCGAATAGTCTGTTCTGATACTATCGTTTGTACTGATGCACTTTCATAGTGAATTTGAATTTTTTCGCGCGCGGTTTCCCACATTCCAACCAATTACAGGCCTTCAGCCCAATCATCACTCCATTTGTGCATTAATGCATTCTTTCAAAGTGTCAATTGTTCGTATTTACAATAATTCAATGTTCAGTTACGATTAACAGGACAATAATGTGGAATGTTAAGAATTTAGGTTTAAACATCCCTTTATAAAATTTGCATGGCCATTTAGTTCAGTCATGCCTATATCCTGCGTTTTGTCGCAGTTAATATGTGAAAACCGCCACATTTAAAATATAATGAGTGTATTTTATCTCGTCATGTATATAGTATTAATATCTTTAAAAGAGCATCCATATGGAGCGAACAATGATATTTTGTGCGCTTTACTCGGAATTCATTCTACAAGAATCGGTGAATGAATAGCGGGAATTTGCAGGTTCTTCTGTGTTGTGGCTTTAACGATGACTGACTGACCGCACTGTGAAAACGCCGCATGAAATAACAATACTAATAATAATTAATGCAAAGCAACGACGTGTTTGAGCCGGACGAATTTGTGCGTGGGAGTACAAATTGCACGATCATTTCTGGAACTAAAACGTGCGTAATGTTAGTCCGTCAGTGGTCTGCCATCTTCATTGTGACCTTTACGCATCCAAACTGCAATTTTATTCAAAAATTTTTTACGTTTATCTTCGATGATGCATCTTGGACAGAATGCAAATTATACAGAAGTGCACGAGCTTTTATCACCAAATGTTGTGGTTTAATCTGGTAAAAAGAAAATATGCATCAGTAAATAACTGTGCTACCTGAGTCTTACTCAGAATCCTATTTACTAAAACTATTGAAATTCGCTTGTACTTCCGTATTGTGACTAAGAAGTGGGCTGGCCACAACTTCTACAAGCTAGAAAATAATGCAAAGCAAGAACGTGTGGGTGGTAAACGAATTGCCTTGTTCTTAAAGTTGTATAAACTTGTTTGTAAACGATGCACTTCTGTTGAACCGCGCGTAAAATTTCCCCATGAATGTAATGTATTTCCGGGGGTTAACCCTCTTCTCTGTGGCATTTTAAATGTTCATATTGACGCATTCGGAATGTTACTTTTCCTCAAAAACGTTAAGGTGTCCTTCTACTCCATTAACTTGAATTACTGCAGTCTGTCCAGCGATGTTGTTGTTATTGAACATGAACCTATTCACGTACACCTGCGATAAAAGCCTCAACAAGCTAAACATTTCCCAAAGTTAAACATAAATCAAAGGTTTTACTCGTGTTCTATATGTTTTAGCGGTAATTTCTGGTGCAGTTTAGAGTTCGTTTTGGGGAAATGCATTTACTTATATGCTGTGTACAGATTATGCAATAACTTGCACCAAAAGATGCATTTTGGAAAATATAACGATATATAAGTTGTGCGGCGCCTTTTGTCTTTACTGTAACTGGTACATTGGCGGCTGCTCCAGTTAAATGCAGACAACTCTACACAGATTGTCCGGGCTGTAGTATCCCCTACAGAACTTAAAATGTTTTTTTATTTTTATTACATGTATTTTATTTAAATGACTGTCACTTGTAATGTAACGCTCAGCTTATTTGAATATATGTGGTCCTTGAGAATAAGACCAGTGATTCAGTTCTCCTGTTTTAGGCTAATAGGCGTAATAGGCCTGTAGTAAATCAAGAACGATAACAACGGCCATAGCAACAACTTAATGAAAATATATTTATTAAGAGCAACGCAGTACAAATACAGTAAAGAAAAACGAAATAATACGAAATCATTTCAGTAATGAACTAAGTTGGGGCGAAGTGCACGTTCTTTGCAGCAATTATTCATTTTCCACAATGTCATTGACTAAAATTGTATACATTCAGGGAATAAGGCAAATGGTTAGGAAAGTTAACGTTTTGGGCAGAGTGGAACTGAGACGCCGCGACTTGTCTTTGGAACATGATGTCAGTCAAGTCAGGGCATATGCGCATTCTCTTCACTGGTCTGAATGTCTGGTGACATTCTGGGACACTTGTGGAATATTCCATAGTATAACGGTTTGTGGAGAACGCGACGGTTGCGTTCCCTTTCTCGTGCCCTCGGAATTCACTTGTGCTTTCTGCTGGTCCACAAAAGCCACTCTTCCTTTTCATTCCAAGGGCTGTCCGCGTGCGTTTCAAATCTTGGTCGCGCCCTTCCAAACTGCCTGGCAGGATGTAGGGCGCACTTGATTTGGGGCACGGCAGGGAGCGTGTGTCTTTCTTCAAAATGGACTCAATGGAAAATGGGCCACTGAACTTGGCAACTGAACTTGGCTTAATAGAAGAAACACTTGTTTTCGGAGGGTTGTGGGTCGTGTACATTTCCTCCGTGACATCAGGGTCCCCTTTGAGTCTGGAGGCCAAATCTGGGAAGGTGTGCAGCATACCCTTGAAGTGTCGTCGCAGCATTTTGGGAGTGATACGGGTTTCATCAACTTTCCAGAAATTCTTCTTCTTTGAGTTTGGATACTCTCGATGCACCGGAACCTATAAAACAAATGCCAGGATTACACAAATTGCAGATCTGGGGAATTAAACAAAACGTTGAAGAATAAAGGAATGAAGGGATTTGAGCTGAAGTTCAGTCGACAGCAGACTACTGACCTTAACGAAACAGTCGTTGGACGACAAGCAGACTCTAATGTTATTTGTAAGACCTTTCCTGTCACCTGAGACGAAGGGCTCCAAGTTGTCCATTATCTGTTGGATAAAAAAATAATTCAAGTTACACCGCAAGATCGCGTACACTTGACTTTTCTACCGTTTCGCAAGAGCTATCCCACAACGCCACCAGCACAGTTTGGCAGAAATGATTGCCTAGTATAACACGCGTCTTACCTGGCAGAAGGTTAGTCTTCTGTTTGGAGACTTCTGAATGACGCACGCAATCAGTCCCAGATATGTACTGTGGCTTTTGGCATATCGCTGATATTTTCTCCTTTGCAATCCGCTGGGTGGCGCTTGGAAGCACAAGTCAGCCCTCTCGAGGGTGACTATCAGGCGCGTTTTTCATCTCTTCCGGAATTGAGTTGGACGCCTCTGGCTAACGGGGAGCACTGCAGTTTGTTTCTGTGTGACTGAGTCGATGGAACTCGAATGATGGAGTCCATGATTCTCTCCCATTTATACGCTATCAGAACAATGGGGAAGGCAGAAGGTGTGCATTCCTACAGGGATGTGGCTTCTTCGCACAGCTAGGTGTTAAATGTTGAGGCGGTCATGCTAATGAGGAATGCTGACCCGTTAGTATTAATTGAGCGTGGATTTTCCTTTACTCAAAAGTGGTACATTGCAGGAGTGAATATTGGTATTTCTCTCTCATATATTTTATGTATATACGTATATATCTCCTTACATTAGTTCAAAGTGATCTGGCTTTTACAGTGACTATAGACCATTTCACTGGGCCGCACATACTGTTAAAATCAGTCATTTTCTATGACTCTTGAAATACCTCCGGCTGAACATTACCCAGAGGCTATGGTATTGTAGATCAGAATTCGAACGATTGGTTGCTGCTACTCATGAAAATAACGTTTCGAATGTGTAAATCAAATCGTTTTTAAAGAGTTTTCGGGGAATCATTTAGTCCAGGAAAACGCAGAATAGCCTCGCGTGCGTTAGCAACAACCATACATTGTGGGAGAATTTGACGTGAATTGAGCTATCTTTATTTTAGCGATAACATGGAAATATAAGTGTTTACGTATGTCAATCAAGCGCACAATTCAGCATATTTAATGAAAGTCTCGAATAGTCTGTTCTGATACTATCGTTTGTACTGATGCACTTTCATAGTGAATTTGAATTTTTTCGCGCGCGGTTTCCCACATTCCAACCAATTACAGGCCTTCAGCCCAATCATCACTCCATTTGTGCATTAATGCATTCTTTCAAAGTGTCAATTGTTCGTATTTACAATAATTCAATGTTCAGTTACGATTAACAGGACAATAATGTGGAATGTTAAGAATTTAGGTTTAAACATCCCTTTATAAAATTTGCATGGCCATTTAGTTCAGTCATGCCTATATCCTGCGTTTTGTCGCAGTTAATATGTGAAAACCGCCACATTTAAAATATAATGAGTGTATTTTATCTCGTCATGTATATAGTATTAATATCTTTAAAAGAGCATCCATATGGAGCGAACAATGATATTTTGTGCGCTTTACTCGGAATTCATTCTACAAGAATCGGTGAATGAATAGCGGGAATTTGCAGGTTCTTCTGTGTTGTGGCTTTAACGATGACTGACTGACCGCACTGTGAAAACGCCGCATGAAATAACAATACTAATAATAATTAATGCAAAGCAACGACGTGTTTGAGCCGGACGAATTTGTGCATGGGAGTACAAATTGCACGATCATTTCTGGAACTAAAACGTGCGTAATGTTAGTCCGTCAGTGGTCTGCCATCTTCATTGTGACCTTTACGCATCCAAACTGCAATTTTATTCACAAAAATTTTACGTTTATCTTCGATGATGCATCTTGGACAGAATGCAAATTATACAGAAGTGCACGAGCTTTTATCACCAAATGTTGTGGTTTAATCTGGTAAAAAGAAAATATGCATCAGTAAATAACTGTGCTACCTGAGTCTTACTCAGAATCCTATTTACTAAAACTATTGAAATTCGCTTGTACTTCCGTATTGTGACTAAGAAGTGGGCTGGCCACAACTTCTACAAGCTAGAAAATAATGCAAAGCAAGAACGTGTGGGTGGTAAACGAATTGCCTTGTTCTTAAAGTTGTATAAACTTGTTTGTAAACGATGCACTTCTGTTGAACCGCGCGTAAAATTTCCCCATGAATGTAATGTATTTCCGGGGGTTAACCCTCTTCTCTGTGGCATTTTAAATGTTCATATTGACGCATTCGGAATGTTACTTTTCCTCAAAAACGTTAAGGTGTCCTTCTACTCCATAACTTGAATTACTGCAGTCTGTCCAGCGATGTTGTTATTGAACATGAACCTATTACACGTACACCTGCGATAAAAGCCTCAACAAGCTAAACATTTCCCAAAGTGAAACATAAATCAAAGGTTTTACTCGTGTTCTATATGTTTTAGCGGTAATTTCTGGTGCAGTTTAGAGTTCGTTTTGGGGAAATGCATTTACTTATATGCTGTGTACAGATTATGCAATAACTTGCACCAAAAGATGCATTTTGGAAAATATAACGATATATAAGTTGTGCGGCGCCTTTTGTCTTTACTGTAACTGGTACATTGGCGGCTGCTCCAGTTAAATGCAGACAACTCTACACAGATTGTCCGGGCTGTAGTATCCCCTACAGAACTTAAAATGTTTTTTTATTTTTATTACATGTATTTTATTTAAATGACTGTCACTTGTAATGTAACAGCTCAGCTTATTTGAATATATGTGGTCCTTGAGAATAAGACCAGTGATTCAGTTCTCCTGTTTTAGGCTAATAGGCGTAATAGGCCTGTAGTAAATCAAGAACGATAACAACGGCCATAGCAACAACTTAATGAAAATATATTTATTAAGAGCAACGCAGTACAAATACAGTAAAGAAAAACGAAATAATACGAAATCATTTCAGTAATGAACTAAGTTGGGGCGAAGTGCACGTTCTTTGCAGCAATTATTCATTTTCCACAATGTCATTGACTAGAATTGTATACATTCAGGGAATAAGGCAAATGGTTAGGAAAGTTAACGTTTTGGGCAGAGTGGAACTGAGACGCCGCGACTTGTCTTTGGAACATGATGTCAGTCAAGTCAGGGCATATGCGCATTCTCTTCACTGGTCTGAATGTCTGGTGACATACTGGGACACTTGTGGAATATTCCATAGTATAACGGTTTGTGGAGAACGCGACGGTTGCGTTCCCTTTCTCGTGCCCTCGGAATTCACTTGTGCTTTCTGCTGGTCCACAAAAGCCACTCTTCCATTTCATTCCAAGGGCTGTCCGCGTGCGTTTCAAATCTTGGTCGCGCCCTTCCAAACTGCCTGGCAGGATGTAGGGCGCACTTGATTTGGGGCACGGCAGGGAGCGTGTGTCTTTCTTCAAAATGGACTCAATGGAAAATGGGCCACTGAACTTGGCAACTGAACTTGGCTTAATAGAAGAAACACTTGTTTTCTGAGGGTTGTAGGTCGTGTACATTTCCTCCGTGACATCAGGGTCCCCTTTGAGTCTGGAGGCCAAATCTGGGAAGGTGTGCAGCATACCCTTGAAGTGTCGTCGCAGCATTTTGGGAGTGATACGGGTTTCATCAACTTTCCAGAAATTCTTCTTCTTTGAGTTTGGATACTCTCGATGCACCGGAACCTATAAAACAAATGCCAGGATTACACAAATTGCAGATCTGGGGAATTAAACAAAACGTTGAAGAATAAAGGAATGAAGGGATTTGAGCTGAAGTTCAGTCGACAGCAGACTACTGACCTTAACGAAACAGTCGTTGGACGACAAGCAGACTCTAATGTTATTTGTAAGACCTTTCCTGTCACCTGAGACGAAGGGCTCCAAGTTGTCCATTATCTGTTGGATAAAAAAAATAATTCAAGTTACACCGCAAGATCGCGTACACTTGACTTTTCTACCGTTTCGCAAGAGCTATCCCACAACGCCACCAGCACAGTTTGGCAGAAATGATTGCCTAGTATAACACGCGTCTTACCTGGCAGAAGGTTAGTCTTCTGTTTGGAGACTTCTGAATGACGCACGCAATCAGTCCCAGATATGTACTGTGGCTTTTGGCATATCGCTGATATTTTCTCCTTTGCAATCCGCTGGGTGGCGCTTGGAAGCACAAGTCAGCCCTCTCGAGGGTGACATCAGGCGCGTTTTTCATCTCTTCCGGAATTGAGTTGGACGCCTCTGGCTAACGGGGAGCACTGCAGTTTGTTTCTGTGTGACTGAGTCGATGGAACTCGAATGATGGAGTCCATGATTCTCTCCCATTTATACGCTATCAGAACAATGGGGAAGGCAGAAGGTGTGCATTCCTACAGGGATGTGGCTTCTTCGCACAGCTAGGTGTTAAATGTTGAGGCGGTCATGCTAATAGGTCATGCTAATGAGGAATGCTGACCCGTTAGTATTAATTGAGCGTGGATTTTCCTTTACTCAAAAGTGGTACATTGCAGGAGTGAATATTGGTATTTCTCTCTCATATATTTTATGTATATACGTATATATCTCCTTACATTAGTTCAAAGTGATCTGGCTTTTACAGTGACTATAGACCATTTCACTGGGCCGCACATACTGTTAAAATCAGTCATTTTCTATGACTCTTGAAATACCTCCGGCTGAACATTACCCAGAGGCTATGGTATTGTAGATCAGAATTCGAACGATTGGTTGCTGCTACTCATGAAAATAACGTTTCGAATGTGTAAATCAAATCGTTTTTAAAGAGTTTTCGGGGAATCATTTAGTCCAGGAAATCGCAGAATAGCCTCGCGTGCGTTAGCAACAACCATACATTGTGGGAGAATTTGACGTGAATTGAGCTATCTTTATTTTAGCGATAACATGGAAATATAAGTGTTTACGTATGTCAATCAAGCGCACAATTCAGCATATTTAATGAAAGTCTCGAATAGTCTGTTCTGATACTATCGTTTGTACTGATGCACTTTCATAGTGAATTTGAATTTTTTCGCGCGCGGTTTCCCACATTCCAACCAATTACAGGCCTTCAGCCCAATCATCACTCCATTTGTGCATTAATGCATTCTTTCAAAGTGTCAATTGTTCGTATTTACAATAATTCAATGTTCAGTTACGATTAACAGGACAATAATGTGGAATGTTAAGGAATTTAGGTTTAAACATCCCTTTATAAAATTTGCATGGCCATTTAGTTCAGTCATGCCTATATCCTGCGTTTTGTCGCAGTTAATATGTGAAAACCGCCACATTTAAAATATAATGAGTGTATTTTATCTCGTCATGTATATAGTATTAATATCTTTAAAAGAGCATCCATATGGAGCGAACAATGATATTTTGTGCGCTTTACTCGGAATTCATTCTACAAGAATCGGTGAATGAATAGCGGGAATTTGCAGGTTCTTCTGTGTTGTGGCTTTAACAATGACTGACTGACCGCACTGTGAAAACGCCAGCATGAAATAACAATACTAATAATAATTAATGCAAAGCAACGACGTGTATGAGCCGGACGAATTTGTGCATGGGAGTACAAATTGCACGATCATTTCTGGAACTAAACCGTGCGTAATGTTAGTCCGTCAGTGGTCTGCCATCTTCATTGTGACCTTTACGCATCCAAACTGCAATTTTATTCAAGAAACATTTTACGTTTATCTTCGATGATGCATCTTGGACAGAATGCAAATTATACAGAAGTGCACGAGCTTTTATCATCAAATGTTGTGGTTTAATCTGGTAAAAAGAAAATATGCATCAGTAAATAACTGTGCTACCTGAGTCTTACTCAGAATCCTATTTACCTAAAACTATTGAAATTCGCTTGTACTTCCGTATTGTGACTGAAGAAGTGGGCTGGCCACAACTTCTACAAGCTAGAAAATAATGCAAAGCAAGAACGTGTGGGTGGTAAACGAACTTGCCTTGTTCTTAAAGTTGTATAAACTTGTTTGTAAACGATGCACTTCTGTTGAACCGCGCGTAAAATTTCCCCATGCAATGTAGTGTATTTCCGGGGGTTAACCCTCTTCTCTGTGGCATTTTAAATAGTTCATATTGACGCATTCGGAATGTTACTTTTCCTCAAAAACGTTAAGGTGTCCTTCTACTCCATTACTTGAATTACTGCAGTCTGTCCAGCGATGTTGTTATTGAACATGAACCTATTACACGTACACCTGCGATAAAAGCCTTCAACAAGCTAAACATTTCCCAAAGTGAAACATAAATCAAAGGTTTTACTCGTGTTCTATATGTTTTAGCGGTAATTTCTGGTGCAGTTTAGAGTTCGTTTTGGGGAAATGCATTTACTTATATGCTGTGTATAGATTATGCAATAACTTGCACCAAAAGATGCATTTTGGAATATATAACGATATATAAGTTGTGCGGCGCCTTTTGTCTTTACTGTAACTGGTACATTGGCGGCTGCTCCAGTTAAATGCAGACAACTCTACACAGATTGTCCGGGCTGTAGTATCCCCTACAGAACTTAAAAGGTTTTTTTTAATTTTTATTACATGTATTTTATTTAAATGAATGTCACTTGTAATGTAAAGCTCATCTTATTTGAATATATGTGGTCCTTGAGAATAAGACCAGTGATTCAGTTCTCCTGTTTTAGGCTAATAGGCGTAATAGGCCTGTAGTAAATCAAGAACGATAACAACGGTCATAGCAACAACTTAAGGAAAATATATTTATTAAGAGCAACGCAGTACAAATACAGTAAAGAAAAACGAAATAATACGAAATCATTTCAGTAATGAACTAAGTTGGGGAGAAGTGCACGTTCTTTGCAGCAATTATTCATTTTCCACAATGTCATTGACTAAAATTGTATACATTCAGGGAATATGGCAAATGGTTAAGAAAGTTAACGTTTTGGGCAGAGTGGAACTGAGACGCCGCGACTTGACTTTGGAACATGATGTCAGTCAAGTCCGGGCATATGCGCATTCTCTTCACTGGTCTGAATGTCTGGTGACATTCTGTGACACTTGTGGAATATTCCATAGTATAACGGTTTGTGGAGAACGCGACGGTTGCGTTCCCTTTCTCGTGCCCTCGGAATTCACTTGTGCTTTCTGCTGGTACCACAAAAGCCACTCTTCCTTTTCATTCCAAGGGCTGTCCGCGTGCGTTTCAAATCTTGGTCGCGCCCTTCCAAACTGCCTGGCAGGATGTAGAGCGCACTTGATTTGGGGCACGGCAGGGAGCGTGTGTCTTTCTTCAAAATGGACTCAATGGAAAATGGGCCACTGAACTTGGCAACTGAACTTGGCTTAATAGAAGAAACACTTGTTTTCGGAGGGTTGTGGGTCGTGTACATTTCCTCCGTGACATCAGGGTCCCCTTTGAGTCTGGAGGCCAAATCTGGGAAGGTGTGCAGCATACCCTTGAAGTGTCGTCGCAGAATTTTGGGAGTGATACAGGTTTCATCAACTTTCCAGAAATTCTTCTTCTTTGAGTTTGGATACTCTGGATGCACCGGAACCTATAAAACAAATGCCAGGATTACACAAATTGCAGATCTGGGGAATTAAACAAAACGTTGAAGAATAAAGGAATGAAGGGATTTGAGCTGAAGTTCAGTCGACAGCAGACTACTGACCTTAACGAAACAGTCGTTGGACGACAAGCAGACTCTAATGTTATTTGTAAGACCTTTCCTGTCACCTGAGACGAAGGGCTCCAAGTTGTCCATTATCTGTTGGATAAAAAAATAATTCAAGTTACACCGCAAGATCGCGTACACTTGACTTTTCTACCGTTTCGCAAGAGCGATCCCACAACGCCACCAGCACAGTTTGGCAGAAATGATTGCCTAGTATAACATGCGTCTTACCTGGCATAAGGTTAGTCTTCTGTTTGGAGACTTCTGAATGACGCACGCAATCAGTCCCAGATATGTACTGTGGCTTTTGGCATATCGCTGATATTTACTCCTTTGCAATCCGCTGGGTGGCGCTTGGAAGCACAAGTCAGCCCTCTCGAGGGTGATATCAGGCGCGTTTTCCATCTCTTCCGGAATTGAGTTGGAAGCCTCTGGCTAACGGGGAGCACTGCAGTTTGTTTCTGTGTGACTGAGTCGATGGAACTCGAATGATGGAGTCCATGATTCTCTCCCATTTATATGCTATCAGAACAATGGGGAAGGCAGAAGGTGTGCATTCCTACAGGGATGTGGCTTCTTCGCACAGCTAGGTGTTAAATGTTGAGGCGGTCATGCTAATGGGGAATGCTGTCCCGTTAGTATTAATTGTGCGGGGATTTCCCTTTACTCAAAAGTGGTACATAGCTGGAGTGAATATTGGTATTTCTCTCTCATATATGTATTTTATTTAAATGAATGTCACTTGTAATGTAACGCTCATCTTATTTGAATATATGTGGTCCTTGAGAATAAGACCAGCGATTCAGTTCTTCTGTTTTAGGCTAATAGGCGTAATAGGCCTGTAGTAAATCAAGAACGATAACAACGGCCATAGCAACAACTTAAGGAAAATATATTTATTAAGAGCAACGCAGTACAAATACAGTAAAGGAAAACGAAATGATATGGCTGGGATGTGGCTTCTTCGCACAGCTAGGTGTTAAATGTTGAGGCGGTCATGCTAATGAGGAATGCTGACCCGTTAGTATTAATTGAGCGGGGATTTTCCTTTACTCAAAAGTGGTACATTGCAGGAGTCAATATTGGTATTTCTCTCTCATATATTTTATGTATTTACGTATATATATCCCTACATTAGTTCAAAGTGATCTGGCTTTTACAGTGACTATAGACCATTTCACTGGGCCGCACATACTGTTAAAATCAGTCATTTTCTATGACTCTTGAAATACCTCCGGCTGAACATTAACCAGAGGCTATGGTATTGTAGATCAGAATTCGAACGATTGGTTGCTGCTACTCATGAAAATAACGTTTCGAATGTGTAAATCAAATCGTTTTTAAAGAGTTTTCGGGGAATCATTTAGTCCAGGAAATCGCAGAATAGCCTCGCGTGCGTTAGCAACAACCATACATTGTGGGAGAATTTGACGTGAATTGAGCTATCTTTATTTTACCGATAACATGGAAATATAAGTGTTTACGTATGTCAATCAAGGGCACAATTCAGCATATTTAATGAAAGTCTCGATTAGTCTGTTCTGATACTATCGTTTGTACTGATGCACTTTCATAGTGAATTTGAATTTTTTCGCGGGCGGTTTCCCACATTCCAACCTATTATAGGCCTTCAGCCCAATCATCACTCCATTTGTGCATTAATGCATTCTTTCAAAGTGTCAATTGTTCGTATTTACAATAATTCAATGTTCAGTTACGATTAACAGGACAATAATGTGGAATGTTAAGGATTTAGGTTTAAACATCCCTTTCTAAAATTTGCATGGCCATTTAGTCCAGTCATGCCTATATCCTGCGTTTTGTCGCAGTTAATATGTGAAAACCGCCACATTTAAAATATAATGAGTGTATTTTATCTCGTCATGTATATAGTATTAATATCTTTAAAAGAGCATCCATATGGAGCGAACAATGATATTTTGTGCGCTTTAATCGGAATTCATTCTACAAGAATCGGTGAATGAATTGCGGGAATTTGCAGGTTCTTCTGTGTTGTGGCTTTAACAATGACTGACTGACCGCACTGTGAAAACGCCACATGAAATAACAATACTAATAATAATTAATGCAAAGCAACGACGTGTATGAGCCGGACGAATTTGTGCATGGGAGTACAAATTGCACGATCATTTCTGGAACTAAACCGTGCGTAATGTTAGTCCGTCAGTGGTCTGCCATCTTCATTGTGACCTTTACGCATCCAAACTGCAATTTTATTCAAGAAACATTTTACGTTTATCTTCGATGATGCATCTTGGACAGAATGCAAATTATACAGAAGTGCACGAGCTTTTATCATCAAATGTTGTGGTTTAATCTGGTAAAAAGAAAATATGCATCAGTAAATAACTGTGCTACCTGAGTCTTACTCAGAATCCTTTTTACCTAAAACTATTGAAATTTGCTTGTACTTCCGTAGTTGTGACTGAGAAGTGGGCTGGCCACAACTTCTACAAGCTAGAAAATAATGCAAAGCAAGAACGTGTGGGTGGTAAACGAACTGCCTTGTTCTTAAAGTTGTATAAACTTGTTTGTAAACGATGCACTTCTGTTGAACCGCGCGTAAAATTTCCCCATCAATGTAGTGTATTTCCGGGGGTTAACCCTCTTCTCTGTGGCATTTTAAATATTCATATTGACGCATTCGGAATGTTACTTTTCCTCAAAAACGTTAAGGTGTCCTTCTACTCCATTTACTTGAATTACTGCAGTCTGTCCAGCGATGTTGTTATTGAACATGAACCTATACACGTACACCTGCGATAAAAGCTTCAACAAGCTAAACATTTCCCAAAGTGAAACATAATCAAAGGTTTTACTCGTGTTCTATATGTTTTAGCGGTAATTTCTGGTGCAGTTTAGAGTTCGTTTTGGGGAAATGCATTTACTTATATGCTGTGTACAGATTATGCAATAACTTGCACCAAAAGATGCATTTTGGAATATATAACGATATATAAGTTGTGCGGCGCCTTTTGTCTTTACTGTAACTGGTACATTGGCGGCTGCTCCAGTTAAATGCAGACAACTCTACACAGATTGTCCGGGCTGTAGTATCCCCTACAGAACTTAAAAGGTTTTTTTTATTTTTATTACATGTATTTTATTTAAATGAATGTCACTTGTAATGTAACACTCATCTTATTTGAATATATGTGGTCCTTGAGAATAAGACCAGCGATTCAGTTCTCCTGTTTTAGGCTAATAGGCGTAATAGGCCTGTAGTAAATCAAGAACGATAACAACGGTCATAGCAACAACTTAAGGAAAATATATTTATTAAGAGCAACGCAGTACAAATACAGTAAAGAAAAACGAAATAATACGAAATCATTTCAGTAATGAACTAAGTTGGGGCGAAGTGCACGTTCTTTGCAGCAATTATTCATTTTCCACAATGGCATTGACTAAAATTGTATACATTCAGGGAATAAGGCAAATGGTTAAGAAAGTTAACGTTTTGGGCAGAGTGGAACTGAGACGCCGCGACTTGTCTTTGGAACATGATGTCAGTCAAGTCAGGGCATATGCGCATTCTCTTCACTGGTCTGAATGTCTGGTGACATTCTGGGACACTTGTGGAATATTCCATAGTATAACGGTTTGTGGAGAACGCGACGGTTGCGTTCCCTTTCTCGTGCCCTCGGAATTCACTTGTGCTTTCTGCTGGACCACAAAAGCCACTCTTCCTTTTCATTCCAAGGGCTGTCCGCGTGCGTTTCAAATCTTGGTCGCGCCCTTCCAAACTGCCTGGCAGGATGTAGAGCGCACTTGATTTGGGGCACGGCAGGGAGCGTGTGTCTTTCTTCAAAATGGACTCAATGGAAAATGGGCCACTGAACTTGGCAACTGAACTTGGCTTAATAGAAGAAACACTTGTTTTCTGAGGGTTGTAGGTCGTGTACATTTCCTCCGTGACATCAGGGTCCCCTTTGAGTCTGGAGGCCAAATCTGGGAAGGTGTGCAGCATACCCTTGAAGTGTCGTCGCAGCATTTTGGGAGTGATACGGGTTTCATCAACTTTCCAGAAATTCTTCTTCTTTGAGTTTGGATACTCTGGATGCACCGGAACCTATAAAACAAATGCCAGGATTACACAAATTGCAGATCTGGGGAATTAAACAAAACGTTGAAGAATAAAGGAATGAAGGGATTTGAGCTGAAGTTCAGTCGACAGCAGACTACTGACCTTAACGAAACAGTCGTTGGACGACAAGCAGACTTTAATGTTATTTGTAAGACCTTTCCTGTCACCTGAGACGAAGGGCTCCAAGTTGTCCATTATCTGTTGGATAAAAAAATAATTCAAGTTACACCGCAAGATCGCGTACACTTGACTTTTCTACCGTTTCGCAAGAGCGATCCCACAACGCCACCAGCACAGTTTGGCAGAAATGATTGCCTAGTATAACATGCGTCTTACCTGGCATAAGGTTAGTCTTCTGTTTGGAGACTTCTGAATGACGCACGCAATCAGTCCCAGATATGTACTGTGGCTTTTGGCATATCGCTGATATTTACTCCTTTGCAATCCGCTGGGTGGCGCTTGGAAGCACAAGTCAGCCCTCTCGAGGGTGATATCAGGCGCGTTTTCCATCTCTTCCGGAATTGAGTTGGAAGCCTCTGGCTAACGGGGAGCACTGCAGTTTGTTTCTGTGTGACTGAGTCGATGGAACTCGAATGATGGAGTCCATGATTCTCTCCCATTTATATGCTATCAGAACAATGGGGAAGGCAGAAGGTGTGCATTCCTACAGGGATGTGGCTTCTTCGCACAGCTAGGTGTTAAATGTTGAGGCGGTCATGCTAATGGGGAATGCTGTCCCGTTAGTATTAATTGTGCGGGGATTTCCCTTTACTCAAAAGTGGTACATAGCTGGAGTGAATATTGGTATTTCTCTCTCATATATGTATTTTATTTAAATGAATGTCACTTGTAATGTAACGCTCATCTTATTTGAATATATGTGGTCCTTGAGAATAAGACCAGCGATTCAGTTCTTCTGTTTTAGGCTAATAGGCGTAATAGGCCTGTAGTAAATCAAGAACGATAACAACGGCCATAGCAACAACTTAAGGAAAATATATTTATTAAGAGCAACGCAGTACAAATACAGTAAAGGAAAACGAAATGATATGGCTGGGATGTGGCTTCTTCGCACAGCTAGGTGTTAAATGTTGAGGCGGTCATGCTAATGAGGAATGCTGACCAGTTAGTATTAATTGAGCGGGGATTTTCCTTTACTCAAAAGTGGTACATTGCAGGAGTCAATATTGGTATTTCTCTCTCATATATTTTATGTATTTACGTATATATATCCCTACATTAGTTCGAAGTGATCTGGCTTTTACAGTGACTATAGACCATTTCACTGGGCCGCACATACTGTTAAAATCAGTCATTTTCTATGACTCTTGAAATACCTCCGGCTGAACATTAACCAGAGGCTATGGTATTGTAGATCAGAATTCGAACGATTGGTTGCTGCTACTCATGAAAATAACGTTTCGAATGTGTAAATCAAATCGTTTTTAAAGAGTTTTCGGGGAATCATTTAGTCCAGGAAATCGCAGAATAGCCTCGCGTGCGTTAGCAACAACCATACATTGTGGGAGAATTTGACGTGAATTGAGCTATCTTTATTTTACCGATAACATGGAAATATAAGTGTTTACGTATGTCAATCAAGGGCACAATTCAGCATATTTAATGAAAGTCTCGATTAGTCTGTTCTGATACTATCGTTTGTACTGATGCACTTTCATAGTGAATTTGAATTTTTTCGCGGGCGGTTTCCCACATTCCAACCTATTATAGGCCTTCAGCCCAATCATCACTCCATTTGTGCATTAATGCATTCTTTCAAAGTGTCAATTGTTCGTATTTACAATAATTCAATGTTCAGTTACGATTAACAGGACAATAATGTGGAATGTTAAGGATTTTAGGTTTAAACATCCCTTTCTAAAATTTGCATGGCCATTTAGTCCAGTCATGCCTATATCCTGCGTTTTGTCGCAGTTAATATGTGAAAACCGCCACATTTTAAATATAATGAGTGTATTTTATCTCGTCATGTATATAGTATTAATATCTTTAAAAGAGCATCCATATGGAGCGAACAATGATATTTTGTGCGCTTTAATCGGAATTCATTCTACAAGAATCGGTGAATGAATTGCGGGAATTTGCAGGTTCTTCTGTGTTGTGGCTTTAACAATGACTGACTGACCGCACTGTGAAAACGCCACATGAAATAACAATACTAATAATAATTAATGCAAAGCAACGACGTGTATGAGCCGGACGAATTTGTGCATGGGAGTACAAATTGCACGATCATTTCTGGAACTAAACCGTGCGTAATGTTAGTCCGTCAGTGGTCTGCCATCTTCATTGTGACCTTTACGCATCCAAACTGCAATTTTATTCAAGAAACATTTTACGTTTATCTTCGATGATGCATCTTGGACAGAATGCAAATTATACAGAAGTGCACGAGCTTTTATCATCAAATGTTGTGGTTTAATCTGGTAAAAAGAAAATATGCATCAGTAAATAACTGTGCTACCTGAGTCTTACTCAGAATCCTTTTTACCAAAACTATTGAAATTTGCTTGTACTTCCGTGTTGTGACTGAGAAGTGGGCTGGCCACAACTTCTACAAGCTAGAAAATAATGCAAAGCAAGAACGTGTGGGTGGTAAACGAACTGCCTTGTTCTTAAAGTTGTATAAACTTGTTTGTAAACGATGCACTTCTGTTGAACCGCGCGTAAAATTTCCCCATCAATGTAGTGTATTTCCGGGGGTTAACCCTCTTCTCTGTGGCATTTTAAATATTCATATTGACGCATTCGGAATGTTACTTTTCCTCAAAAACGTTAAGGTGTCCTTCTACTCCATTTACTTGAATTACTGCAGTCTGTCCAGCGATGTTGTTATTGAACATGAACCTATACACGTACACCTGCGATAAAAGCTTCAACAAGCTAAACATTTCCCAAAGTGAAACAAATCAAAGGTTTTACTCGTGTTCTATATGTTTTAGCGGTAATTTCTGGTGCAGTTTAGAGTTCGTTTTGGGGAAATGCATTTACTTATATGCTGTGTACAGATTATGCAATAACTTGCACCAAAAGATGCATTTTGGAATATATAACGATATATAAGTTGTGCGGCGCCTTTTGTCTTTACTGTAACTGGTACATTGGCGGCTGCTCCAGTTAAATGCAGACAACTCTACACAGATTGTCCGGGCTGTAGTATCCCCTACAGAACTTAAAAGGTTTTTTTTTTTTTATTACATGTATTTTATTTAAATGAATGTCACTTGTAATGTAACACTCATCTTATTTGAATATATGTGGTCCTTGAGAATAAGACCAGCGATTCAGTTCTCCTGTTTTAGGCTAATAGGCGTAATAGGCCTGTAGTAAATCAAGAACGATAACAACGGTCATAGCAACAACTTAAGGAAAATATATTTATTAAGAGCAACGCAGTACAAATACAGTAAAGAAAAACGAAATAATACGAAATCATTTCAGTAATGAACTAAGTTGGGGCGAAGTGCACGTTCTTTGCAGCAATTATTCATTTTCCACAATGGCATTGACTAAAATTGTATACATTCAGGGAATAAGGCAAATGGTTAAGAAAGTTAACGTTTTGGGCAGAGTGGAACTGAGACGCCGCGACTTGTCTTTGGAACATGATGTCAGTCAAGTCAGGGCATATGCGCATTCTCTTCACTGGTCTGAATGTCTGGTGACATTCTGGGACACTTGTGGAATATTCCATAGTATAACGGTTTGTGGAGAACGCGACGGTTGCGTTCCCTTTCTCGTGCCCTCGGAATTCACTTGTGCTTTCTGCTGGACCACAAAAGCCACTCTTCCTTTTCATTCCAAGGGCTGTCCGCGTGCGTTTCAAATCTTGGTCGCGCCCTTCCAAACTGCCTGGCAGGATGTAGAGCGCACTTGATTTGGGGCACGGCAGGGAGCGTGTGTCTTTCTTCAAAATGGACTCAATGGAAAATGGGCCACTGAACTTGGCAACTGAACTTGGCTTAATAGAAGAAACACTTGTTTTCTGAGGGTTGTAGGTCGTGTACATTTCCTCCGTGACATCAGGGTCCCCTTTGAGTCTGGAGGCCAAATCTGGGAAGGTGTGCAGCATACCCTTGAAGTGTCGTCGCAGCATTTTGGGAGTGATACGGGTTTCATCAACTTTCCAGAAATTCTTCTTCTTTGAGTTTGGATACTCTGGATGCACCGGAACCTATAAAACAAATGCCAGGATTACACAAATTGCAGATCTGGGGAATTAAACAAAACGTTGAAGAATAAAGGAATGAAGGGATTTGAGCTGAAGTTCAGTCGACAGCAGACTACTGACCTTAACGAAACAGTCGTTGGACGACAAGCAGACTTTAATGTTATTTGTAAGACCTTTCCTGTCACCTGAGACGAAGGGCTCCAAGTTGTCCATTATCTGTTGGATAAAAAAATAATTCAAGTTACACCGCAAGATCGCGTACACTTGACTTTTCTACCGTTTCGCAAGAGCGATCCCACAACGCCACCAGCACAGTTTGGCAGAAATGATTGCCTAGTATAACATGCGTCTTACCTGGCATAAGGTTAGTCTTCTGTTTGGAGACTTCTGAATGACGCACGCAATCAGTCCCAGATATGTACTGTGGCTTTTGGCATATCGCTGATATTTACTCCTTTGCAATCCGCTGGGTGGCGCTTGGAAGCACAAGTCAGCCCTCTCGAGGGTGATATCAGGCGCGTTTTCCATCTCTTCCGGAATTGAGTTGGAAGCCTCTGGCTAACGGGGAGCACTGCAGTTTGTTTCTGTGTGACTGAGTCGATGGAACTCGAATGATGGAGTCCATGATTCTCTCCCATTTATATGCTATCAGAACAATGGGGAAGGCAGAAGGTGTGCATTCCTACAGGGATGTGGCTTCTTCGCACAGCTAGGTGTTAAATGTTGAGGCGGTCATGCTAATGGGGAATGCTGTCCCGTTAGTATTAATTGTGCGGGGATTTCCCTTTACTCAAAAGTGGTACATAGCTGGAGTGAATATTGGTATTTCTCTCTCATATATGTATTTTATTTAAATGAATGTCACTTGTAATGTAACGCTCATCTTATTTGAATATATGTGGTCCTTGAGAATAAGACCAGCGATTCAGTTCTTCTGTTTTAGGCTAATAGGCGTAATAGGCCTGTAGTAAATCAAGAACGATAACAACGGCCATAGCAACAACTTAAGGAAAATATATTTATTAAGAGCAACGCAGTACAAATACAGTAAAGAAAAACGAAATGATATGGCTGGGATGTGGCTTCTTCGCACAGCTAGGTGTTAATTGTTGAGGCGGTCATGCTAATGAGGAATGCTGACCCGTTAGTATTAATTGAGCGGGGATTTTCCTTTACTCAAAAGTGGTACATTGCAGGAGTCAATATTGGTATTTCTCTCTCATATATTTTATGTATTTACGTATATATATCCCTACATTAGTTCAAAGTGATCTGGCTTTTACAGTGACTATAGACCATTTCACTGGGCCGCACATACTGTTAAAATCAGTCATTTTCTATGACTCTTGAAATACCTCCGGCTGAACATTAACCAGAGGCTATGGTATTGTAGATCAGAATTCGAACGATTGGTTGCTGCTACTCATGAAAATAACGTTTCGAATGTGTAAATCAAATCGTTTTTAAAGAGTTTTCGGGGAATCATTTAGTCCAGGAAATCGCAGAATAGCCTCGCGTGCGTTAGCAACAACCATACATTGTGGGAGAATTTGACGTGAATTGAGCTATCTTTATTTTACCGATAACATGGAAATATAAGTGTTTACGTATGTCAATCAAGGGCACAATTCAGCATATTTAATGAAAGTCTCGATTAGTCTGTTCTGATACTATCGTTTGTACTGATGCACTTTCATAGTGAATTTGAATTTTTTCGCGCGCGGTTTCCCACATTCCAACCTAATTACAGGCCTTCAGCCCAATCATCACTCCATTTGTGCATTAATGCATTCTTTCAAAGTGTCAATTGTTCGTATTTACAATAATTCAATGTTCAGTTACGATTAACAGGACAATAATGTGGAACGTTAAGAATTTAGGTTTAAACATCCCTTTATAAAATTTGCATGGCCATTTAGTTCAGTCATGCCTATATCCTGCGTTTTGTCGCAGTTAATATGTGAAAACCGCCACATTTAAAATATAATGAGTGTATTTTATCTCGTCATGTATATAGTATTAATATCTTTAAAAGAGCATCCATATGGAGCGAACAATGATATTTTGTGCGCTTTAATCGGAATTCATTCTACAAGAATCGGTGAATGAATAGCGGGAATTTGCAGGTTCTTCTGTGTTGTGGCTTTAACGATGACTGACTGACCGCACTGTGAAAACGCCACATGAAATAACAATACTAATAATAATTAATGCAAAGCAACGACGTGTTTGAGCCGGACGAATTTGTGCGTGGGAGTACAAATTGCACGATCATTTCTGGAACTAAAACGTGCGTAATGTTAGTCCGTCAGTGGTCTGCCATCTTCATTGTGACCTTTACGCATCGACTGCAATATTTAAAAAGGTTTTTACATCAAAAAAAAAAAAAAAAAGTCCTAAAATTGTCTGGAAAATTTTTATTTAAAAAAGAAATAATAATCTGTGTCTACCACGAGTATGCCCGCATTCTCCACCACTTCTGATGCAGGGCTAGAGATGGACTCTGCATCACACTGTGAATAAATATCGACTCAAAATGATAATTCCCATGCTACCTTTTATTAGGTCTGGACAACAAAACAGCTGAAAATGGTCATCAAAACACCAAATAATAATTTCAGTAGTAGTCATGCAGAAAACAGCCCTCTCTTAGGCCATTTATTACGCAAATACTCTTATCCTGAGGTACTTAAAATGTACATTTTTACATCCCCAAAATGATTTAAATCATGTAAACTGAGAATATTACTTCTTTCTTATAATGGACATTCGTCACGGTAACCTGACAACATACATTAAATAAACTAAAAACTATATACAGCTTAATCTACATGGCTACCTGGCTTCACCTTTTCACAATGTTTTTTGAAAATATGGTTGGACCTTAACAACCTGATGAACCCTCCCTGCTATTGCGCTCCCAGGCTTCTCTGCGTGTCCTCCCAGTGCAGGTCAGTTCCTCGACTTACCACCAAGTGGTGCAATAGCACTTATTATGCATTTATAAAACTGCTACTGGTATTGAATGTATGTACTTGCACATCTCAAGTGGAATATGTACATATATTAAACAACACATTATATATTAGACAACAGACCTTTAGTTAAAACAATATCTTTTAATAAACAAAAGATCTTTTAATGATATACAGTATTTTGCCACCTTAAAGTATTTATTACCTTTGGTTTAGTTTGAGAGTTTCTACTGTCGTATTCTTCTTTAAATGGGGACAGGGATATTTTGCCATTATCAAGGTTAGTAAACAGAGGTAGTAAAATGTTTTTAATGTTGTTTGTGGCCAGATAACAGATGTCATGTATTTGACATTGCATAAATAAAAATGGAATAACCTATTTTTTTCTGTTGTTTAAAACTGCATAAAATGTTGAAAGCCATTTGTCAATGTTCACCAGAAAGCAGACTGGTTTTACAAATTAGAAACCTGTGTTATAAATGTATTAAACTGAATATTTCATGAATTTCTACAGTTGTGTTTCCCTTCAGCTGGATTGAACCATTCCTGTAATTACCTCAATACTCTCACAATTCTGTAAAATTATTTAGCAGTTTAATTGCAGTGTGACATTTTAAAATGAAATCAATTCGTGGCTTTGTGTTTGGGGCAAACTGCATCAAAGACTGGCTGAATCTGGGTATAAATCAGGCCTAGACTCCTTGTATTTTAGTGTACATGCATGACCATCGAACAGATTCTTGCCCAGAGTTAAACTAACTCTTCTGTGAGTTTATCTTTTAAATCTATCCAAGTGTTGAAACTGGACGCTTGTGGGAGTTAAAATTTTACTTTCAAACAAAGTAAAATGTTTCTCTAAGTTGATTTTAACATGAAAACCTTTACATCATTCACTCACACACTCATACCTATGGGCAATTTAGAGTCTCCAATTAACCTTACCTGCATGTCTGTGAACACTGGGAGGAAACCAGAGTACCCAGAGGTACTTTTCACCTATTGCCTAATCTTGCTCTGTAGTTATTTATTTATTTTTAATTTTGTCAAAACTTTCCATCTTTGTATGTTAGTATGTTTGTATATTTATGATAGGCATGGATTAATTCAGCAAGGGCCCTTAATTTTCACTTAAATACAAACGTACACAATTTTAAAAATCTTTATTAAGATTGGTAACACAATCTGACACTTTGTTCAATTTTGAGCAGGGACATTCAAATCTGGCCCTTGAGGTCAGTAGAACTGTATCTTTCCACCTGATAGTTAACAGATTGATAAGTGTCACTGATTGTCTAGGGGGAAACATAGTGAGCAGTCAGATCAAATGTGGGCCATAGTGATGAGAATCACACACAGTGTGGCCTCCAGACAGCATCCATCCAACAGCCACAAAGCCTTTTCTGACCAGCCTGTCATCAGCGGAGGCGGTTCCCCTGCTGACTTGTTTAAGACTGTTCAGTCACCATGGCGCCTTTGAGCAGCTGCCAAGGGTCACCAGTTGGTGTCACAATATTACACAGCTCTCCTGTTGCTCCCTGGACTTCAACTGGATCCAGATAAAACCCACACTAGAAGAGTTCCCTAAAATGCACATCTCTATTGAGGAGCAGCTGCATCATTTTAAATGCTTTATTTGGGATTTGCCACGCTGTTTGCTGGATATTTGTTAAGAGTTTATTTAAGATTTAATTGCGGATAATGAACATTATGTGGAAGCATACAATCTGAAATGTAAGGAACGTGCTACAAATACGAATCAAAGTGGACATGCTTAATGTATTTGCACATTAATATAATTTCATGCATGACAAAATCAATGGCACTTGCATAGACAAATATCAAACATTGCAACAATGACATTAATACATTTTCTTGTTATGCCATATTTGTTGTTTTTTTATAATTTATTTGATTTCTTATTTTACCTTACATCGATAAAATGTCTTTTTAGATGCAGACTGTATGACATTACAAATATCATGTGTTCATCAAAAGCAGACCCAATAGCAAAATTTGTAGATGGTTACAGATTTTAAAAATTTGTAGCTGGAGTCCAACATGAAAGCTCTTTGACATGATAAACAAAAATGTGTAGCATTTATCTTTATCTAGCATTTATCTTTATTACTTGAAAGATAATGTGTTTGAGTCTGAGTGTTTAGGGGAAACTAGGCCGTCTAATACACCCTACATAGAATGATGAAAGGTGTACCTCTTACGGACTGCTGGAGTTCATGACTGACGGGGCAATGACCAAGCATAGACAAATAGTGCAATGGATTGCACATATCTCGCTCGCAATGGCAGAGCCCGGACAATGAGGCTAGTGAATGAGCTGGATACGGCACTGTCATGCTCCTTCCCACAATGAAGACAGGCACGCAGTCACGCGCTCCTGCGGTTTGGAACGCAGGACCCAGTCAAGACGGAGGCGGGACCGTGCCGGCACGCTACCGCCCACAACATCCTCTCAATGCCGCGGGATTACCAGCGGCTGACCTAGATTGACAGCTTGTTGACAGGTCAAAGCAGATTACAACAGAAGCTAACCAATGCAGATCCAGTTTTACTAGCCGGCGTGCTTTCGGTAGCGCAAAGGAACAATATGGCGAGACCTTTCTCCACCCACATTTGCCAGAGCAGATTTAGCCTTTCAGAGATATGAGATATGTGTTAAAATATACAGTGTAAATGGAATGTAACCTATGCAAAATTATTCACAGTGAATGCTCATTGCATTCTTGTCTTGCAATATAAGTATTATACAAAAATGAAAGAGAATAAACATGGTAATTCTGAAATTATTTGTTAAAAACAGAATGACCGTGAAGCTGTGTTACGGAACACTTGTAGTAAATGATTGTTTTTGCTCCATTCAGGATTATCTGGCAAGGGATGTTTATGTACAGAGAGCTGGGGCACGGAGTACATAACTTCAATCAGTAATCCCCCTGAACTCAATGCATGTTATTTACACATATACACACATATTTAAAAAGGCTTTCAATCAATCATGCTGGGGGGGGGGGGGGGGGGGGGGGGTAGGGACAGAGAGGTAGATAAAAATAGAAATAGAGAGACAGAGAATGAGAGGAAAAAGGGAGAGAAAGTCAATGGTATTTTTCTATACTGTTTGCTTTTACTGCTTCATAATAGATTCATATTATATATTTTTTCCAGATGTGTGTTGTCACTATATAAGGTAGAATCGATCAATCCAAAATGTGCTTTCCTCATGTATCTATAACATTAGGTAGACTATTTAGGCAAGTGTTACGTGTTTTCAATCCCCACACGCTTTTTGTTGTTAATTTTAGTGATTGCCAAAATACGAAGAGTTGAAATGGCTAATAATAGAAACAGCCGAGATGGCTTTTAATTAATGCATAAGTGCCTATATGAGCCATATCAGTCCATTTCTGTTGACTCCCTACAAATATGTGAATCGGCATTTACTGCCAGTACTGATACGGTCAATATTTTGTAAATTAGAGAAAAAACAGTTTTTTCTACATTTCTCATGATCCCACATGGAATATGATTTAAAATGGCTATATTCTCTGGTACATTTACTGATAAGCAGAATCACCCAAAATGGCAAAAAAAAAAAAAAATATATATATATGATAAGAAATCATGCTCGCGGTGTATACTTTCCTTTTTGTCGTAATTCTTTCAATTGGGTTATATTTAACTGTAGCATACTACAGTTTTCCAGATAGTCTGCTATAGACATGGTAGGGTAACATCAAGGAAGACGCCTCCCCCTACCTTCTGAATTTTCTTCCCCACCAATAGTTTGCACCAAATTTCATCAACACATTTATTGAATGACTGACTGCTCATTTGAACTTTGACATTTCATTTGGCTCACCACATTTGTTATTCCAGTGGAACTTTTTTGACGTAAATTGATCGAATTATTTTTTATTGAAAAATAGCGAGCTATGTATTTGAATCGCACTCTGTACATAAATAGTTTTGTTATTTGTTTGGGGGATTCAAGGGGGGGCTAATTAATTTGTTTTAGAGAACCGAGAAAACACTTTCCATAGGTAAAATGTAAAGTTAGACCAGTTGTGGCAAATAAGCCCCCTCAAAATTTGGGGCAAGAACCGCGGGAAAATCTTGGCCCAGAATACATCTGTAACGCCATCTTACGCTACACCTATTATTTTATAGCGACACAGGTGATTAAAAAAGTTTAACAGCGAACTTTTTAATGATCTCGCTGTTTGAAAGCACCGTGTCTGCTGCATATTAGACTGAATCGATGGGTGGCTAAAACTACCCGCAAATATTGGGCTGCATTAGGGCCAAAGAGAAAATACTGCAGTTATTTCAAAAGAAGACTTGTTCATTTGGATAATATTTCGAAATAGGCTGCTCCGCGTGTGGCAAGGGGGCGTGGTGACTAAACGATTCGGCACGCTATACTGAAGCGAAAGAACATACGCCCAGTAAATGTATCACGTTATACACGTCTTAGTTCACAGAAGCCGTGCAGAAAACCACGTCTGATCTAAGCTCTACATTCTCGTCAGGGTGTACATTATATACTACAATGTTGTCATCCCTGAGACCACGACGACCTAGTTGACGTAAGCCTTGCGTGTAATAGTGTAGCTACACCAGAGACTGCGAGCTACACCCGTAATTCCCACCTGCAGGGGAAGCCAACCGTCCAGAACATGTAACCTCGCTTGCAGTACAAATATAGATACATTGGTTTAGTGGATTTGTAATGAAGAAAGGAATACTTAAATTTGTTCCGGAGCACTGAAACAAAACCCCTATTGTATTTCAATAAATTATCAAACTGAAAGCTCCCAATTTAAACTCACATTATAAAACATGAAGCATATGCTAGGTGATGGAAAATCAATAGAAATGGAGATGTTTACCAAATAATGCAGGGGAACCTTTTATTATTTACATAATTAATTGTGTATATTAATGATTTACCCACAATTGTAAGTTGGGTTGAAAATACGGCTGTTGACTGTATGCCAGTGAATATTAAACACCAGCATAAATATTATTCTTCCTCTTTTATTGTCTTACCCGCCTCAACGACTATGTTTATCTTCTGAACCAGGGGCAATAGATAATTAGTGACCTTTGATTTATAGCAATGTAATATCCTTAGGGTTGATAGAATGACCTTGTTTTCAATGTGAGGACAGAGTCAAGCAAGTATAACATTTGAACATCATATGACTTGCTGGTTAAGTGGGTACTAAGTGTATTAACAGGTTGGATGGTTTTGCTGTTTTTCTGGATACCCAGGTATTCATTATTTCACAAGGTCTCCCAAAGTGATTAAACATTAATGTTTGCCTGGTGTGAAAGCCAAATATTACTGAAGAAGTAGCAGCAGAAATGTGTCTTGCTTAAAATATTCCTTTAGCCTTGTGGAATTAGTCTGCTTCCTTAGAAATATCTGTCTTAAAAAGTAAGATTAATATACAGGTAAGCAGAAATGTTTGGTTATTTATTTATTTATCTATTGCTTCTTTGCGTTGCAGGAATTATTCGGTCACCTATTTTTTGTTAAACTGTGTAACGTATGATTACAAGACTGGTCAGTCTCAACATGAGTTCACCCCTCATCAGAGCTTCAGGCAGCGAATATAAACCCTGCCATTCACACCATATGACTAGGAAGAGAAGTAAACTACAGTGTTTACACAAGGAAACGGGGCACAATGAGCAATGTGAGGTAGATGTTTTCCCCTGTTTCTGTGCTCAAAGTTAAAGAAAAAGAGAATTGAACTTTGATTGAATCTAGGCCTTAAAAGGTCACCCAATTCACCATTTACAATGCAGACAAGTCACACACAGGCTAAAGCAAGTTTTTACTTATCCTCTGAAATTATTGTGTTTGAAAAGTCAACTTGTTTGCATGCGCTATCAGTGACTTGGGTAATTGAGGGTCCAAGTTCAGCTCTGGTGACACCAGTTTTATGATGCCCTCAGGCTTGAATGAACAGCCCTGTGCTGTTTTTGCTGTGCACTCAAGAGATTAGAGACAGAATTAAGGAATGCAAGAGTCCTGAAGCAAGTTACACACCGCAACGCCATTAATCAATGCCGCGCATTCGTCTCTTCTCACCTAAGCCCCGCCCCTGCTAACAGGAGCCTTTCTGTCCCCCTCCAAGTCTCTGTTCCAGGATTAGAACTGGAATGCAGACAGGACGCGGTCATGCCGTAGGGAGTCCATCTCAGCTGAGCTGGTCCGTGGGGAGTGTTTACATACAAGCCTTCCTTCCCAGAAAATCTGGACCTGTTTTCCTGTGTGAACCGTAAAAAAAAAAAACCCACATTCCCACCTGTGGCCCAGCGGGCTTTATTTTTTTAGTGTTCCTCTTGGAGTGGTGGGCCTCTCCTCTCTAATTGATTCATTATGGTCGACATGCAGGCAGACACTGGCTTATCTGCAGACACTCGATATTGCAACAACAAACAGTCATGCCAATAGGACGATGCTCTTATCCTGTATGTACTCTTGGTTGGTTTAATAGTAACACATTCATGGGTTTGAATCCAGCCTGGGCCTTTCTGTGTGCAGTATGCACGTTCTCCCTGTGTCCTCCAGGTACTCTGGTTTCCTCCCACAGCCCAAAGACATGCAGGTAGGTTAATTGGAGACTCTAAATTGCCCACAGGTGTGAGTGAATGGTGTGTGTGCCCTGCGATAGATTGGCGGCCTGTTTAAGGTGTATTCCTGCTTCTTGCCCAATGCATGCTCGGATAGGCTCCAACAACCCCTGTGACCCTGACCAGGTACAGATAACAGATGGATGGAGAGTGGCATCGTACTGTTGTCACATAAGATGGACTGAAATTCTCTTAATCATGAATGCAAACAAGATCTTTAGACTTTTGAATAGTTTATTATCTTGCAAATACAAAACAAAGGATACATAATTGCAGACTTAGATTAACATCTATGTGTTGCATTTGTTTATTTGTTTTTCTCAAACCTTATAGCAGTCACGACTTTAACCCCATTACTTAATAGTTTGGCTCTTACCTTAGGCAGGTCATTCTGAGTTATTCACAAGACCTGCTCAGAGCTATTGTAATGGAAAACAAAACACAGTTCGTATTATTTGCTTCCGGTCAAATAAGCAAATAGTCTGCCAACTTAACTTTTGAGGCAATGAGCTGTTTCAGGAATGCTAACTCTCTGCCAGGTCAGGTGTGAGTTTTTTTCACCAGGTCAAAGCACAACAATGTTAAGGTTGGCAGCACTGCAAGGTGAGACACAGTTTCTGCTGGCATTGCCCATGGAGGGAATGCTTCCATTCTGCCGAGATCACGGTGTCTCATTGCCCACTCGTGACCCCTGCTTGATGGTTCCTTCCATGGTCTGCCTGTTGAGCTGCATGTGAAATGTCCTCCTCAGTCTCATGTCTGTGTGAGCCCAACTTGTTGACTGTGGTGTGATAAGAAGTGACTGCTGGCAGTATATGCTTTAGAGGAGGGTGCATGCTTGTCAGCACTGCCAGTGAATTACACTGGCTATAACAAGGTGGGAGAGAATGGGTAAAAGGCATAAAAATGCATAATGCTTATTATGAAGGTAGAGTAATAGTCATCAGTAATGTTGTAGTAGTAATATTAATATTGATAATGTATATGGTAATGATTGGAGGTTAAGGTGAATGTTTATTCATAGATAAGAGCAATTCTTTCTTTCTTTTTTTGAGCACTTTTGTTTATTGCCCACTGCTTATCACTGTTTATTGGCCCCTGTTTATAAGGGGCTACACTTTCTCTGCTTTCAAACTTTGAGACAGGGTTCATTTAGTTGTCAATGTGTTCTGGATTTCAGAATAATGTGCAGGTATGCACAAGACACATTCATTCAATGTATTCCTAGCTTAATTTATGCATTAAACTAATCAATAATAGCCTACTAAAACAAAACTGGACTGTTTCAGCTTAACAAGCTGTTTCAGGGCATTGAAAAAGCCTGTAGATCAGAGCTTCCCAAACTTTAGGCATTTTGCCAAACAATAAGTTGAATTTAATTGTATTCATCTGCTAGTTTCAAACATCACAAGGACGTTAATATAACATGCTGGATAATTTAAAATCCACTTGAGTATTTAGTCAACAGCTGAGTTCAAATCTAACTCAATAATAATACGAACAAAGTTGGAATGATAATGCAGCATACAGTGTTCAGGATGGCTGCAGGACCAGGGCTATGGAACACTGCTCTGCCAACTCTGTATCAAACAATGTCCAGTTTGAACTATAACCTGAAATGTCTGTCAGTTTCACAGGGATTGTTTCAAACGTTTGTACTTTAAAATCCAACCCCTTTCATTTGAAATGAAAATGATTGTTTACACTCATATGCTTTACACACAAATTAGCTGCGATCATTTGAAGAAACTTTAACATTTGGAATTTGGCTTCTAATGTAGCACATTTAATCCATCATTCAGGTGAAATACATTGGGTCTCATTCACAAAACTTTTATCAAATTATTCCTGCTTTTGTTCTTAAAAATGTTCTTATCAAAAACAAATATGGGATTTATGGCACATGTGCAGACCTTTATTTTTGTATCCCAGGTGTATGAGATCATGAATGCTGACAGTTCGTAAATTTTATGTGTAATCCTGTTTATGTGATTAGCATAAGGAAACAGCCATGAACAAATACAGATTTGAAAAAAAAGATGAATGCCGAAACGTTCTTGGAAACATTCTTACACATAGTTTACGATCAAATATGATCGTACACATTTCCTGAAGGAAGCCCATTATTTTTAACTTATTGGTTTAACCCCTTCTTCATTGCCTCCTTTTTTTAAAACACAAGTCTGAAAATGTCACCACCAAAATAGAATGGTTTCTGTTCTTGAACCCTTCTTCAGGCCTGTTTTCCAAGAGTAACATAAATTTTTTCTGAAAGAATGTAACAGAAGCTCAGACACAGTGTAAGTGGAACTTTTTTCTCAAGATGAGTTTTTAATTGGTACAGATGCATGTGGGTGTGCCTGGCGGGTTGAATCTGAACATAATGAATCTGTCATTCATTAGCCAAAATTCATTAACCTGAAATGCGCAAAAGTAATCAAATTCTTATGTTGAAATTTATTGAATAGCTAAATAAATGTCAGGTGGACTACAGGTTCAGTATAAACACACAAACACATCACAGAGGTCATGTGCCCCATCCCACGAAAGTCTGAATTGTCTGGTAGTAACAGAGCTGGTATCCCAAAAAACCTTATAAGATCTGTCAAATAAAAGTCTAATATCTACTGAATTCAATCAGTTTACTTTTGACCAAGTTACTTCTGAGACGGTCAAGATGATGAAAGCTATTTCTCTTGCAGAGTTTGCCTGTGTTGCCAGACCTACAGTACAGGCCTATAGGTTACCATGATGCTACCTGATAGCAGTAGAGTACTTGGACCAGCAGGTGACACATACATTTTTATAGTTACAAAAATATTTTTTCTCACCACTACAGTAATTTGTATATTTATTCAAAACTAAGATTGAACCTGAATCCAGATGTGGGTAGACACCGAGCAAATGAAATTGAAGTGGTATTCTTTGGCACAAACAATTGCCAATTTTTTTTATGGTGGCACTGAACCAATGAACAATACTCGGCCATGGTAACTTGTCAAAGTTTATCTGAAAATAAACATTGCTCTAAAACAATAAAAAAGTAAACAGGATACTTACAGAAAGAACATCAAAAAGTACTCTATAAATAATACGAGGTCAGTGAGGTCATATGCCCTACATTGCCACAATCAGGCATCATTTAAAGTACTATATGTAGATTTGGCAGCACAGTGTTCACACAGTTCAGAAGGTCCCTCTCAAAAAAAAAAAAGAACATTGATATTGGTCCCATCAAATTTATTCTTCTGCCCAGTTGGCTTTGCAGAGGTTAGGTCTGAATAGTGTTCACTGTGTGAACTAAACTGTGTTCTTGGCTAGAAATAGCTGTACAAAATAAGTATTGTATCTTACTGAACCTGTGTCTAGTAGTTGTCTATGACCATGAAATGCACTTTCTGTACGTCGCTTTGGATAAAAGCGTCTGCCAAATAAATGTAATGTAATGTAACATGTTTTACAAAAAGCAAATAAAGAACTACCCAATCTCTATAGTCTCTGAAAATGTTAGGAGTATTTAAGGTTTTTAGAACTTAAGTGTATAGTTTGGATCAAATCCTGAGGAGGTCTATGCTGACTTTGGCAGTAATTTCACCGGGAAACGCGCAACAGGACACCGCAACATCCTCCAAGGATGTTTTCTGTCAGCAGGGTTTACCATACATCATCACTCAGTAGCAGCTCTTCTCCCTGTTCAGGCATCTGCCTGCATCATAGCAGGGGCAGAGACCAGAGCACTGGTCCAGGCCAGCATTTACACAGCAACCGACACACTAAATTCAAATCATGACCCCAGCTGGGCTGAGTGGCGTTTCCCCAATATATCCACAAACGACAATCATGATCAGACATCATACAGGTGAACCACTGCATGATATGGTAATGGGCACAGACTGTAGTCAGGATTCATACTTAACTAGCACTTGTTATTTAGTAGACTGCAAAGGACTCAACCTATGTCTTTCTCTTCTACCCATGTTGTGAATCTTGAAGATCAGGTTCTAAATTTGAGAAGGCATATAACTGTCTCTGGAGCTCATGTCATACGATGCTGTCAGGATTGGTACACCAGTTTTCATGCAAATCAAAACCCTCACATTATGTTTAAAGAAAGGCCCACTCCGCCATTTAATATGGTTCAAGTTGTTGCTGAAGAGTTTTCACTTCTCAACAGCTAACCAACAATTCAACAGGGCGCACGTTTACATTTTGTTTCATACTTAAGAAAATTATTTTGGGACACTGATAATGCAGACTTTAAAGTTTATTCCATCTGTCAGATACATTGTTTTAATCTCTGTGTGTTTAATCTGTCCCTCAGTTTTCAAAAACCCTGTTTATCCATGTAAGTGTGTCTCCTAGCATGCTTGATTCCTCTAATCCTACAGCCAGAAGCATAAATGTATTAATATTTTTGGGCATTATGGCAGGATTTGACTACGCAATTGTTCAGTATTTAAATGGGTTTTCACACATTGATTCTTTATGTGAAATTTGCAAAAATGCTTTTTTCCCCATAATTAGAGTAGGATTTAATTTAAATGTGTCCTTAAAAATTAATGTCAGGGTTTTTTCTTCATGGATTGGCAGGTTAACTGATTCCAAAAATTAACTAATGAAAATGCACTGAGCAGAAAAAAACAAAAAAACTTGCCTTTATTTTTAATTTAGATGCATGATTGAATCAAAGCTTAAATTTTGAACAGTGTTAATACATTACTCAAGCATCCCAAAAAAAGATTTTTAGCTACTCTTTACCTAGTATGTTGTTCACACAGCTTAATCTCATTCAATCATAACCTAGCTCTATCTGCTTTTATAACCTTGTCTAATTTTTTTACCACTCACTGAAAAGGGCCAAAGTTCGCAGACTCGAATCACAAGGTTATGATTGATAAATGTACTCTTTCACATAGCCTACCACTGATCACTTGAAAATTCTCTATTAAGAATTTTCAGATGGAACACTTTCCACCCTGTCAGTAGTATATTACATATATGTCTATATAATTATGCAAGTTTGAACCATGTCCAGGTCCTTTCACAACACTGTTTGCCTATTGTGCAGTGTATCTGAGTTCCCTGCTTGAACTTCCTGAACTGTGCATGCTCCTGAACTAACATTTAATAAAATCCTAAATGGCAGTTCATCCCACGGAAATTCAGGAGTCATGAGACTGTGACTGAATCATGACTAAGTCTGATGTGATGTAAGTATATGAGCTACACCCCTATTGCATCAGGCTGCATTAGAATGGGAAAAGAGTACAATATAGCCACAGCCATGTAGTCATTTTTTTAGGACAAAACTGTGAGGAAACCATAGCAGTGTATACAATTAGATCTGTTACGAGTAATTATAGCTCTGCGTGTCTAGGAAGATGCAGATACTGGCACCACACACATGCGGACCACATGCATTTTAGTATGGATTTGAATGGAACTCCGCATGCTTTTACAGCCCGACCGTTCCCTCCCTCCCTCCATTTCACCATGAGCCAGGAGCCTGCAGAGAGGAGAAAGTTCAGTGTTTATCTATCTGTCCTGTGTAATTTGATACCTTCGATACAGCGCAATCTTTGATCTCACTCTTAAAGCGTCGGGGGAGAGACACGGAAACTTTCTTTGCTCTGTTTGCCAGATGGTCCCGGGCTGCGTTGTGCTAAACTAATCAAAATCGGCACATACTTCTGACCTTGAAAGTGAAAAAAGGATGAAGGATATACCAGAAAGCAAACACAATAAGATGATGATAATGTTGGTGTTGGGGGTGGTGTCGAGAGTAAAAACAGGTGTCTGGGTATATTCAATTGTCACAATGGAAAAAAAAAAAATTATATGACCGCACACAGTAAAGCTCTAATCAGGCTGATGAAAGTTCAGCTTTCTTATCAACGGTTGAGACACTGTGGCCTAGTTTCAAATAATATAGCCATTCATTGGCCAATGCTCACTTAGAGTTGGATGATCCAGAAAACCTTTCTCATTGAGTATGTATGTGCATTTTCATTACTTTTACCGTGTCCCTTTTTTTGTTCATTTAAGCCATTTAATATTAATGCCACCAAGGGGCTAAGGATAATTCCCATTGAAGTGCAGGATATGCATACCAAAAAGCTCATGCATATCTCATTTAAGTATAAATTCAATTATTATATATCTAATAGCAATGGAAAAACTTTATGGGCATTATATAAACAACAATTAAAAGACATGCCGACCATAGTACATGACCTGAAGAAGTTTTCAATAAGTACCATGGATACCTAATGAAATTATCAGAGTAATTTACCCCATTACAGTAGGCTATGTAAGATATGTGTTACATAAAGTGCAGTTCATATGTTATTGGTAATTACTTTAACTAAGTATTGGATAAGCATATGAATGTTTTCACTTTGTATTCTTCAAGGCTGTGGAAGCTATCCTGGAGCTGAGTTGTGAAACGGTTTCATATTTACACGGAAAGTAAAAAAGTTGGGTTCGTTGGTAAATATAAAACTTGATTGTATAGCAGCATTCCACGGGCAGCGAATTGATGAAAACTTGCTCTTTTAGCAGAAAGCTCCACTTCTGTTCCACTGGCAGCTATTGCAGAGACTGCAAGAGTAGCACGACCCCCGTCCCCAGCTTTAGTACGGGAGGATTATTTGCCACAGACATACATATTACTGTGAAGCCAAGATTCCAAAAGGCCACACACCCAGCTGCTGTCTAGATGATGTGAAATATCAATTTTATCTGAGACCTTTCAACGATACTTTATATACTTACAAAAATTAAATAAAAATGAACTTGTGATTATCAAATCGATTTTCATCAACTGGTGGATGAAAATCTTTTTGCAAGTCATTGTAATTGCTATTGCTAATTTCAAAACAATGTTGAAGTAAATACAGTGCTCTCGTTTTCAAGGCTAGGCTCGCCTTTACTACCTGCTCGCTTTGACAAAATCCACTATGCAATCGCTTGAAAGATGACTTCAGTGACATGACTAAGTATTGCCCAATAGCTGCAGAAAAGAGACATTAAGTGGGCTGGGCTGTAGTCCGCCAAGCCTTTATAAAATTCCCAGATACATCCGCCTGCAGCTGCACGTAGTGAACACGCAAGTGGAAGTATCGAAAAGAACGCCTTGTACTGATCTCTTTTCGTTCGAATAATTAAGGAAAATTTGAGGGAAATTTCCCTCCGGGACAATCACACTCAAAAGGTAAGCGTACACGCTTTCAAATGCTTTTTTGTAGATGTAGGCTTGTTGCTGATTATCATGGTGTTAGAAACACATGTTTTTGCATATAAAGGTAAAAGTTTTATTTTCCCCGTTAGATCAGTGGCCATTTATGGGTGTAGAGAATAATGAGTGTACAGTTATTTTATGGGTGTAGAGGGTCAACATGTGAACTTCTCACAGACGGTAAAATGCTCAGTGTTCATGTCTCTAGAGGGACCAAATGTACTCCGGAGTAAAATATCAGTTTATTTAATACTTTTACTTGGCTATTTATCTGTGCTTCTGAAATGTATTAGTTTATGAAATACCTTTCAACACAGCATAAGACACCATGGCAGCCTTTGCAACAATTTTCCAGCGAAAATCTCGAGAGTTTAAGGAAGTTAAGCCTTCTAAACGTATTGTGTTGTGTCCTGAAACCGCTGTTTTGAGGCTCAAGGTAGACCAGGAAGTGTGAACGTATGCGTTGGCACGTGTGTATGATTTTCTTTCTTAAAGTAAAATATGAAACGCTCAATACTGAGCTATTGAACTGCCCTGCGAAGTATGAAACTTGACAGAACGCACAAAACAGAGGTTTTCCATTAATCACTTGCATTAATAACGTTCGCCTCAAATTCGCAAGTAATAACCGGTAGGAAGACTCTTCCATCTTAAAATATGACACCTATTAGGGAGAGAATGTGTAGGATAAAATTTTGTTGCGCATGTAAACAAAATATTTATCTTTTATGCCACAATTTAATTCCAAATATATTTTGATCAACATGGGAATTAAATATAATTACTACTAATCGGTAGGGACTCCTGTTTATCTTGGGAAGATTTCTCATCCGCTCTTCTGTCATCCCTCAACAAAGGGTCAATAGAGCGTTCTTGTCAGACCGTTATCACATTACCCCTCCTCAGTAATCCGCATAAATTGGCACTAATTAAGCACAGAGGATGACTGACGCACTGTCACTTGCTGATTTCATTTTTTTCCTTTTATTTATTTATTTATTTATTTTATTTTTTTCAAAAACAAAAATGGCACCCAATGTGGGGCTGAACATGTCCACCTTAATTTGGAATGTCTGGTTGTCTGCAAACTCAGCCATGTTCATGGAGGTAGCCCACTGCCGATTCAGGAGAGTGTAGACCCATGGATTTCCTCTGGACACATAGGCCGTATTTGAATCAGTGCACCTGCCTACTACTGAGTATATTTGTTGAATACACTGGATGAGAAAGTAGTATATTTCTGGGGTTTTGCTGAGTATATTTGGGAGCTTACCTTTCAGAAAGTAAATGACTACTTTGGTCCCATAAACATCCCATCGCATACAAAAGATTTCCACTAAACATGCTTTGATGACACAGTAGGAGGTTGATTCGGACATGGCCGTAGTGTTTTCACACTACAGAACACAGCCATTCTCGCACAGAACGGAGTCGTCCTCGGGCACCCGCGTCCATGGGTCCTGATGAACACGGACCGACAGAACCCTCCCATACCCTGGGCAATCGGCAGCTGCCCTATGGAGCTACTGGCACGGTCAAGCTGGCACGGTCTGGATTCAATCTGAGACCACGGGGCTCGTCCTTGCCAAATGAGCCACCCGGCAGCCCCTCACATGCTGCTTTCATTGCACGGAACTGGCAGACTGGCGGACATTTTTACAGTGTTCGGCAAAAACTCTCTTTGTTTATACAATGGGAAATAGACTTAAGGAGTTCCAGTACCTGCACAAATAAGAAAAATGATGAAAAAACATAACTGGTATTTAATAACGATTATCTAGAGCGACTTACACAACTTGTTTTTTTTTGTTTTTTTTTACACCTTAGCATTGGGCAACTGCCTAAATAACTGAAGAAGAGTAATAGTTGGCTCCAGACATAGGGGGAGCAGTTCTTATTCTCTGACACTCAGTAGGCACAGCGACATGAAGGAAGCTTTCATTGTATCATGGTGGAACCCAGAGGTCATACATCCTCACAGCAGGAGATAAAGCAAATAACAGTAACATTATCTGCACATATTTTCTATTTTTAAGAAGTGTTTTTTTTTTTTTCTTTGAAGTTTTAAAGTGGTCCAAAATATTGACATTTAAGCCTACTTCAGTAAGCTGCCCGTAAGGCTATTTTGTTTTGAAAAATGTTTATAGCCTATTTACAACTGAATTTCATTAACTAGTTTTTGGCATGGCCAAAATAAAACATATTTTAGTAACAAATGTTTTTCTATTGTTATGAATAGTGTTATTGTTAATATATTGTTAAAACAACTCATTTCAATAATTATCAAGATGGTGTCATACATTGTGATGAAATTGACCGTGGTAATTATACTATGAAATTTTAATAACTGCACATGCTACTACTTGATAGTCAAGCTAAATTAGCTACATTGGGAAACTTTAACATGGTTATTTTCACTGTACCCACAACACAGGCATATCAGTGTAACAACATTTCAATACTAATGACTGGATTATGATATCTTTTACAATCTGAGATTAAAGGTCTTAAACAGTTTAGCTGCTTGCTGATATTTCAGACTACGAATTTCACAGATTAAATGAGTCCTCAAAGATTAAGAAGCAATCATTGTCGCTATAGATGCTATCGTTTATGTACATGGCCAATGTGGCCATGAAGCCTGAGTTTTCTTAATTCTTATTTCTTAAACAAGTATGCTTTTACAGAACTGGAGCTTAAAAAATGGCATTCAGTATCTCAGGTGTATGAATATGAAACTAAAGCAAATGGAAAAGGCTGTTTTAAATATGAAAGTCTTTCAAGTAGTTGAAAAGATTTTCAGGAACTAGGACCACCTTAACTGAGGTAGTTAAATTCCTCTTGTGTGTACAATAGTATGCATAATTGCCTCATGCTAATGCAAGCTACTTTGCTAATTGCAGTTGTCTCAGATGAGGCCCAGAGAGAAAACCAAGTGTAAGACACGATTGGCGAACCTGATTATGTGGCAAACAAGCCTTTTCTCATCGGTGCTTGTCACCCTGCTAACTGTATATATTTTTGAGCATGTAAATTTCAAATTAAAAACATTTTCATTTAAAGAGTAATGAACATGCCTTCCAAGATCTAAAGAAATATTTTAAGTCATCACTACATAAATGGACTTGTAATAAAGTGGTTGTGGGTTCGATACAAAAGTGGAACATTTGCTGTTGTACCCTTCACCTACCTGGGGATAAATATCCATCTGTATAAATTAATATGTAGTTATTACTACCAATACATCAGACCAGTGTTTGCATAGCAGTAAAAATGCATCATTGACTTCCATAGTTCCTTGCCTTCTTAGACTTTCCAGTGTAAAATATAGCTGCAATATTCTGGAATTTTTTTCTCAGAATGAGTGCACAACTACATGGTGCATTCCTTACTTTGTGCACGCACTAGTTGCATTAGCCAGCCTCATCAGCACTGCCTGTTTATGTCACTGGATGTTCTTAAAAAGCTGTGTAAATGGAAAAACACCACATGCACTTCCTGCTGTGTTCTATCTGACGGAGTCAGTCACACATTGCAGCAGATTACAGCGCACAAAACACTGAACATGTGCTGTTCTCATGAACCACTGCGTTTAGACATTTTAGTGAAGCATTACCAATGACCCTGTAGCAGTTTGACTCCATGTTAAGCATTAACCAAGCCAGGATCCAAGAGTGCCCTTCACACACGCACACACACACACGCGCGCGCGCAAACACACGCACACACACATACACACAGGTGACCTCATTGCAGAGGTCTGTCAGCTCAGCATTGTTAGGCGGTCGAAAAGTTTAATAAGTTTAATTATATGCAGCCATATGTATTTATGGCAGCATTTATTTGCTTGGCTGTGTTGGCGACTGGATACTCAGCTGCCTCTTTAAACAAAAACAAAAGCTCTTAGACATTTTTCTTTCTTCCTCTGAAATTGCCAGCGTCTCGTTGTGTGGACTGTGGCCCTCGCATGGGTCAAGCCTGGAATTTGAGTGGGGAGGATGCAACAAAAGAACCAGCTGAAAGCACTTTTTTGAGCCTGAAGAGAGGAAAAAGTAGTTTTCTTGTTTGATACTCCTCTGGGCTGTGAGAAGTTGAGTTCAGCCGTGTGTCTAAGGGAATGGCCGGATATTTTGCAGATTTGGCTTTCTCTCAAAGCCCAAGTGAAGACAAGCGAAGCAAAATAAAAGCTTCCTTTCAAGCTTGCTTTTCAGTCATACCTTGTTTGTGTAGTTTAGAAACTTTGCCAAACGGGGTCCTCGCTGAGAATTTCAATTTAATTTTGGTCCCAACAAACAACACATTAACCTCCAGTGCCTTGCTCTGACGACTACATTTCCCACCATGTTAGACTGGAGCTGTTGAGCAAGACATGATTTACAACGCTGTGAACAACTTCAGTGAACAACCTCAGTGGTAGCTTGGAGGAGCTGAATACATGAAAGGTCAGGATAAATCAGTTAAAGTTAAAATAGCCCTAGTAGTTGCCTCATTTAAAAATGTGAATATACAAAACTGAATTCATTCAATTATCCATTTTTAAAATGCTTATTTAACAAAATATTATATTTTATGACAAATTAAATGACAAAAGAGACACATTCATTTAGAACTCTTCAACGGCAATGTTAGAAAGAGCCCATGTGAATGCCATTGAATAGGAGACAGATTGTAGACTGTCACAGTATACAGTAGGTACATGAGGTGAATTAGTGCCCTGTTCAGAAATTGGGCACATCGGGATTCTGGAAAGAGAAAGTAATCAGTCCCTGTTTGGTGGTATCCAAAAATGAGTCGCATACCTTGTGAGAGATCTATTAATCCTAGCTTGCGCTAAGAGTACAAGTATAGACATACAGTTAATGTCAGCTGCTGTCTGGTTTTCAATCTCAATTAGAAACCGATATCAAAATTTAAACAACGGTATTAAATAATCGCTTTAGCTCAAGGTGGTCAGCAAGAGTTTACTGTATTTTCTGCCCCTATTGTCAGAATGTAGAATGAAGTTTGTGCATATTGAGGGAAATTGATTTGTGTGGTTTCCCCATGCTTGTTCTCGTGTGAAAAGCCAATATTACTATACATTTGGGGGCTCACTGCAGTTCTTTATTAATTGTGCCTTAATGACTTAAAGGCATTGTGTGCACCATTTCCAACTTGGAAAATATTATAAAACAATAATGCTCAGTCATTAGAAATCTATTTCTCTAGGCTCATATGGGCGAGCTAGCTGTCGTTAGCTAAGTAATAGGGCTGAGTCCATCAGTCAGAAAATCCTTCTATTCCATGTACATTAGGTATTTTTTCTGGATATGACTGCAGTTTGACTACCACAGACTAATACCTGTGGTCAGAGAGACACAGTTGCATTTTTCACTAAATTGACATCTTTAGTGAATGTACATTGTGTGCCTTTGCTGCCACAGGGGTCGGCTGGTTGACCACAGCCTGGACATCTTCTAGGCTGCGTCTCTTCGCCTTTGAAGGGGAAGGCAGCCTCCCATTGTGCCACGCAGTGGGGGAGGCATGTGACTTTGCAGCAATAGATGCACGCTGCTAGATTATATAAGGTTGCAAAAAAGAAAGAAAAAAAGCGACAATGAATTGATGTGTTCGTGTATAAGTGTGCTTATGTTACAGAACTTTGCTGGGCTTCCAGGCAGGGTAGAGCAGACTGAAAACCACTGGTGCTGTGCTAGCAGTGGCTAGCGTAAGTCCGTTCCATCACCACTAAACTAAACTAAAGCTAGCTTCCCCGTAACTTTGCTGCATTTGACAGCAAAGTGGGAGTGTCGGTTAAGAATTTTGGCATAGTTGTAGCCGCCTGACTGGGTTGAATGCAGCTATTGCTGTACTTTTGAAAGAGAGGTGATTCCAGCAGTCTGCAATACAATGGTACAAAGCTACCAACCTAGCTAGCTAGAGAAAAATGTTAGTTGTTTTGTTGGCGCGTGAACTTTGTCATCTTGGAGGTACAGGTGGGGTTGAGAACAGATGAGGAGACGTTTTGATTGTAAAGGAAAGAAAGCAAAGAAAGAAATCCTGCACAGCATGCCTTTAATGCAGTGATACTCAAACCTGGCCTTCAAAACCAGTAGTACCGCTGGGTTTATTTTCTACCTGGAAGTTTGATTGATTAATGCCACAGATTGGCCAGAGATTTAGCTCACCTTGTGTCCCAGGTTTAAATCAGTCCTGATTAGAGGGGGAGAAGGAAACCTGTAGAACTATTGATCTTGAAGGCCAGATTTGAGTATCACGGACTTAATGTACTAAGTATTTTAAATAAAGTAACAAAGTATTTTGAGTAAAATATGTCTTAAATAGTCCCAGCACAATTACTTGAATATTAGACAGCCAGAGAAATTAAATGAAGTGAAGTTAGACATTTATTATTCTATGAACTGATTTGTTTAAAATTGTGTCATCTTTGGTTTTGAGCCAGAGATTAGCTAATTCAACATTCCATCTTTTAAAGTGATGAGTTTCACTAACATGTGATTTTCAGTCTGTGTTTGAAATGGCCCAAGTTGAATGTTTCAGTACTGAACCTGGTGTAAACTACTTTTGTCAGTCAGACTGTGTCTTTACCTGGTCCTTCAAAGGAACACAGAGATTCTTGGTTGTACAAATTCAAAGAACTAGTTCAATTATTATGTTTTCTTGCTGAAATATCATTGCTGTTTCTTGAAGACTCTTGTTATTCTGCTGACATTTGCCTACAACCGCTAACATTTCATTCTCTAAACTATGTGCTGTTATTCTGTATTCAGTAGAGTTTTTCCAACTGAGAGATCAACCTTTTAGTTTCTAGACTGGATTAATAAGTAGCGCACAATTGTTGTGCTTGACAGTTACAATCAGTCACTGTGAGGAAACTTCCTGATGGCAATAAAAAGGGGTTGTTATGTTTGGGCTAGACTTTTGGAGAAGGCTTTCTCATTGAAACATTTCCATAGCAACTGCCTGAGCAGCTTCAGAATTGCAAAACAAGCAAGTGGCTCTTGGAAGTGATAGGCACAGTTTATTGTGCCACATCATGGTGATTTAGCAGCAGTTGTAGGTTATCTCGTCAGTTAGCGTTTTTGTGGATTTCATCAGTGTGCCCTACAGCTTCGGCCATTTCCGGTTCATGCCAGTGGTATTTGGTTCATGTGGATGAGATTCTTGTGGGTGGTTGCATAGATTGCCCCATGGTTGCCAGGAGAGAGATGGTTTCCGTCCGTTAATCTCCTTCTCATTTCTGACCTGTGGCTTCTCTGATTGATCAATGTGCTGTCTTTGAGCTTTGAATTAACAAAGTTGTTTTTGTTGTTTTTTTGGGGGGGTGCGGGGGGGGGGGGGGGGTGCACTGCTGCACTCTGGCTTTACACAGCTGTATCACCTCGTTCCTGTGCAGAGAACACTGTGGCTCAGGTTGTGCTTATTCACTCTGGAGCCCCCACGCTTGTTTAGAAACGGCTTGATCTACTTTCACTGCGCAGGATAACAGTCTATCAAGGCAGTAATTCCCCAATTATTTTCCAGGAAGTCACACAGAGACCGGGCAGGTGTCATGTCACTTCTTTGGTATGACCTGGCTGGCTATAGATCCTGCTATAAAACTGTCCGTGCTCAAAGCAAATACTCAAACCAAAAGGCCAGAAAAAAACCAAAAAGCAGTGTGAATACATTTAGCATATATTTAAGTGGACTTGTTACACTAGCCAAATTACCATACTTCCCCTTGTGCTCAGAATTAAAATGGCTGGCCAACTTAGTTTATCCATTAACGAACAGACCCGAGTTTATGCTAACTGTAGGCCTATATCTTGAACTGACCTTAGATGTACCTGTCTTGCAGCTGCAATAATCTACTGGCGGAAAACAACAGTCAAATGACACAATAGAAGCTGTTTTCATACTTCAGTTTTAAGAGCATGAGTTTAAGAGTCTTTTTGAACACTGTTCCAGAGTATTTTAATGCGTTTGTTTTTTTCTCTGAAATACTTGGCTCCTTATCACAATCATTGGTTGCCAATGTGATGTGACCCAATCTGACTTCCAATATGGAGGCAGATACAGCTGTGCATAACCATATCATGGACAGAACCCAATAACCATGACTGAAAAAGAAAACTAATGATGCAGATCTTGTTGAAATGGCAGCACTGAGATTTTCTTGCCCACAATGCACTGGTAAAATCCCAGCACCCTCCAGACTGCATCCCAATTGTCTTTCATTACATTACATTACATTATAGGCATTTAGCAGACGCTCTTATCCAGAGCGACGTACAACAAGTGCATAGGTTTCATGATGTAGAGGCGCAAAAGAAACACTAGAGTGAAGTAAGGATCGTAGTGCCAGAAGTGACCACATCGATCAGGACTCCAACCCTGTAGAGTAAGCTTGTTCAGCAAGCAAGAATCCTACCAAGTACAAACTAGCACTGGAATCACACCTAATCATACAAAAACAATCCTGCCAGATACACTAACAATCAAATTATCCTAGCTAGGTATAGTGAGCTGAACTATAGGCTAGGGAGGGGTGGGGAGAGGTGCAGCCTGAAGAGATGAGTCTTCAGTCTGCGTTTGAAAGTGGTGAGATTCTCTGCTGTTCTGACCGTCACGGGGAGGTCATTCCACCAGCGAGGGGCCAGGACAGACAGCAGACGGGAGCGGGAAGTGCAGACGCGAAGAGGGGGAGGTGCCAAGCGTCCAGAGGTGGCAGAACGGAGAGGTCTGGCTGGTGTGTAGGGTCTGATGATCCTCTGAATGTACCCTGGTGCTGACCCCTTAGCTGCCTGGTATGCAAGCACCAAGGACTTAAATTTGATGCGAGCCATAACAGGCAGCCAGTGGAGGTCAGTGAGCAGGGGGGTGACATGGGAATGTCTGGGGAGGTTGTAGACCAGACGCGCTGCAGCATTCTGGATGAGCTGCAGGGGTCTGATGGCGGATGCTGGCAGACCAGCCAGTAGCGAGTTGCAGTAGTCCAAGCGGGACAGGACCATCGCTTGAACCAGGAGCTGGGTTGCGTAGGTGGTGAGGAAGGGGCGGATTCTCCGGATGTTGTACAGGAAGAACCTGCACGTTCGACTCACCGCCGTGATGTTCTGGGAGAGGGACAGTCTGTTGTCCATCACCACTCCAAGGTTTTTTGCAGTGGGTGATGATGACACCACAGTGTCCCCCAGGGAAATAGAAAAGTCAAGAAGGTTAGAGGATGGAGCAGGGATGAAGATCATCTCCGTCTTGCCTGGGTTCAGCTTAAGATGGTGGTTATCTATCCAGCTCTGGATGTCCCTCAGGCAAGCAGAGATGCGAGCAGAGACCTGAGTGTCAGAGGGCGGGAAGGAGAGAAAGAGTTGGGTGTCATCGGCATAACAATGATAGGACAACCCATGGGCAGAGATTACAGGACCAAGAGATTGGGTGTACAGGGAGAATAGGAGGGGACCAAGGACAGAGCCCTGGGGAACTCCTGTGGCAAGGGGGCGAGGTGCTGATACTGCACCAGCCCAGGCGACTTGGAAGGAGCGACCGGAGAGGTAGGACTCAATCCAGTCAAGTGCTGTGCCACAGATCCCCATAGCTGCCAGGGAGGACAGGAGGATGGGATGGTTGACGGTGTCAAAGGCAGCAGAAAGGTCTAGGAGGATCAGGACAGATGAATGGGAGGCTGCTTGTGCGGCGTGAAGCGACTCATTGACCGAGAGGAGTGCGGTCTCTGTCGAGTGGCCAGGTCTGAAGCCAGACTGGTAGGGGTCTAGGAGGTTGTTCAGGGAGAGAAAAGAGGAGAGTTGATTAGAAGCAGCTCGTTCAATTGTTTTGGATAGGAAAGGGAGAAGGGAGACAGGACGGTAGTTCTGGATGACAGAGGGATCCAGAGTGGGCTTTTTCAGCAGTGGGGTGACGTGGGCCAGCTTGAAAGAAGAGGGGAAACATCCAGAAGACAAGGAGGAGTTCACGAGGGAGGTGACATATGGGAGGATTTCATCTTTTACCTGTTTACTTGTTCCCACATTTCCTAACCTTTTATATGATAAAGCATCAGAAGTGGAGGAGAGCAGGGGTAGAGAATGTAGAGAGATATGGAGGCAACAGGATTTTTGTTACAAAACAACTAGGATCAAACAACTAATAGCATGTAAAATTTTACTCATATTATATCATACCATATATCACATGTCCTCGCCCTTTATTATACATTAGTTAAATTACACACCCCCTATGGACCTGTATTTTAGAGCACATTCTAGAGTATTACTTGCTGGTTTTCTCTAGACATTTAATTGGCAGATCATTCTCTTGCATATTTACTTTTTTGTGCCTTGAAAGGATTCCTTCACACTGCAGAGGGGGTAGCCATGATGTCATACCCCTTGAGAGGGATCCAATTGGGTTTTTGTTTATTCAAGTCTCTGGTCTCTTATGGCATCAATGAAGACCTCCCTAAGTTGTGTTCTCTAATAAAGTTCTTATGTTTCATTTAGTATTTTCTCTTGTAGTGTCCTGTCAATCCCTCTGACCCAAATGAAATATGTTAACTTTGGCCTATCCTGTGAATCCGTTTTGTCACATTAAAAATGCGAGCTGTAATGATCTCACCTGCATGCTTTATTCTCATTAGTAGATGTCTAGCACTTTTTCCAACAATAAATGTTTAGGTATCTGAGACCGACCATATCTGATATCTGAGATCGACCATATATGCAGAGCACGTAGGGCATTTTCCCCCCCCTCATAATCGGTTTTGGCTGCAGCTCTTACTGACTGAGCGCAACAATTTTACTTTTCAATATATTATTCCATACATTCTTCACTAGAAATGACAACATTGTGCATTTCAAGTAATTTTATATTTCACAAATATTTCACAAAAAGTGTTAAGTCTTGATATTATTGGTAAGTGTAGGTAAATGTTAAACACATTTTCAAAATGTTCTTGTATTTTGACAAAAAAAAAGTCAAAGCGAGAACAACAATGCAGTGGATCTGCATGTATGGAAAAAAAAGCATGTTGTGGTTCTGCAGTTAAGAGACACTTCAAAGTGCAAAAATCAGATCGATGTTGCTGCTTATCCAGGTCCCAGGTCATGTCAGGTGATGTAGGATGGTGTAGGATGTCCCGTGGCCTCTTCCTGCCTGTATGATATTCATTTCCTAGTTTGTCACACTCACCTTTTCCTTTCATCCCGGTGTGAAGTTTTGTAAAATAAACAGGAAGTAGACGAAAGTACACTGGAACATGAGAGTAACTTACTCTTGAAACATAATACCCACCCCGCATTTCCATCAGTTGGATTGCTGTATTTTTCAGTTCTGCACAGACTCAGAGTCATAGTAATTCAATGACCGCACTGAGTCAGGACCTCGGTTTGAAGTTTTACCCAAAAGATGGCATGTGCTCCAGCACTGTGTCCCCTTCACTGCAGTGGGACCTTGGGGATTATTCAACCAGAGGGAGGATCACCTCCCATTGGCCCACCAACAGCACTTCCAGCAGCAACTTAGTTTTCCCAGGAGGTCTTATCCAAGTACTAACCAAGTACACACTTGCTTAGCTTCAGCTATTCAGAAGGAGCAGGGTGCATGGTGATATGGCTGCTGATTTACATTGCTGGCTCTGCCTCTTGGAAGTCTCTGTGCGTTTGTGGTAGTTTGCCTGAAACAAACAATGTTGGCCTACAGTCACTGTATTGTTCCACTGGACGTGCCAACTTAAACTTGAAATAGTCATAAGGCGAAACTACCAGTAGCGCCTTGAGCGGAGTACCCTTGTGTTCATACAGTGGGCCATATGCCTCTTCTCCATTTCTGCCATTTCAATGTAAATTTGCTTGTTACATATGTTGCAGTTCAAATCTTCAAATAAAAAATTCATGAGTTGACTGACATAGCCCCTTATCATTGATTTAACTCTTTGAAGAGTAAGTTTTTTGGAATGGATTTAAATTCAAAATCAGTGTTCTAGAACTCCCTTGCTTTCAATTACCAGTAGTGATTGTTACATCTGCATTAGAATGTTCAGTTAAGAACATTCTAATCACATATTTGTGATCTTACAGTACACCTTAAAGGGTTAAAAGGGAATAACCTATTTTAAATAATACGATGTCTTACTGGAATGTTAGTAAATGACAGTTATTGGTAAAAACCCATGGAACAAAACATACAGATGATTCTTTTGTCTGTGGTATGTTTTTGGCAAACCATGGTCTCTTCATGCTGTGAATAGAAGAATCTTTTTAGAAAGGGGAAGTATCATAAAATCTAGTTTAGCTTCCTACTTTTGTGCAGTGTCCTTTGTCCATGATGCGAAATAGTAAGGCTGCTTTGCTGTCATAAACTCCTAAAACCGGTGCATGAAACTGTGATGAGGATGCATATTTGGTGGAGGCACACTCCCAGGGTGGCAGTCCTCCACATGTTGATTTAAAGCGGTCCAGGATGTCAGAGCTTGTAAACATACAGAACCTGTTGTGATAGCTGAGGGCTTGCAAAGTCTGTGCTATTTATCCTGTATGCCATGTCATCACTTTCGTAGATCTCCTCAGTGGTCAAAATGGACGATATTCAAGTTGTGGAATCCAAGCCTCTGCTGGTGGACAGAGAATTGCCGGTAAGTTTTTAAAATTCATATTATTTATTTCGTTATTGGCATGGCTTTCAGGTGCTGCATGACTGTTTGATTAATTGTTAAAAAAAATGTACTCTTATCTTGCATCAAAACCGTTTGTTGGCTAGATGCTAGAACATGATTTGTTGGCTACATTCCGGGACATGTGGTGGGAATGAGGAAACTACACGCGGGGCTTGTATAAAACAGGAAGGGTTGAATGAATCAAGTGAAATGTTTCCTTTCCTGTTTAACATTATAAACCAATAGAGCTACAACAACCAGGTGACAACCAGGTGAACCTTTGTCACATTTAGAGCGTGCTTGAGATGAACACACTATATCTGTAGCATTGATCTGCATTCTGTAGAGTTCGTCTGGAGACAATGGTGACATTCCCTTGATTTATACCAGAGGTTTCCTTTTGTAAACATTTATTTAATTCATCATTGAGTCATACATTTGCTTATTATAGCTTGTCTGGCTCTATGGCAAGTTTTGTTTTCTCGTGAATACACAACAAATGGAGGCGGTGCACTAGTACAGAGTGCTGGCTGACTCTGGGCATATTGCCAAGTTTCATATCTCACAACGTCTCACACCCCGACATAGGAGTGGAAGCCTCTATGCTGTTATTTAAAAATTCCACAGCAGGCAATGGAAAGAAGTGAGTGTGTGGAAAGATAAGTGACTATAAAAAAAGACAACCTAACAGATAAAAAAAGTTTAATTATATATCTCTTGTATGTGGTGGATTTAGCTGCATTCCTGACTTGACTGTTCTTGTTTTTTTGCGTTCTAGGGGCTGAGGGAGGCCGTTCACCAGCTCATGACAAAGGCAAGTACACAGATTACTGTTTTTGCTTTTTATGTGCGAGTCCAGCTGTTGGCGACAGTGAATGGAGGCCTTTGTGCCTCGGGCAAGACGGAATACCAGAAGACATGTTTCCATTGAGGCAGATACGCTGAGACCGCGGTGGAAGAGGATGAAAACCCCTGCTTTCTGAGCGCTGATATTGCATCAGCTGCGGTTTCTGTTTCGCAAGCCCGTCGCCTCGCCCTGCCACTTCTTTCCCCCTCACGTTTCCTGTATGTGACTGGAGGAAAAAAAACCCACCCTACAAGTAAAGAAGGAAAAAAGAGAAAAGGAGAGCCAGAGGCCTAAAAACGTGTTTTTCGAGATGTGCTACCCTTGGGCCTGCTCTACTCTGGCCTATCAGAGAAGCCGGTCGGCAGAATGGTTTATGCCGGGCGTGGTCCCTGATCCCAGCCCTCTAGCTCCATCTTGTGAGCTCTGTCTGATAACGGTAATCGAATGTGGAAATGATTTCGCTTGCGTTCCGAAGGCACCCTCTTAACCTGGCTAGACTTTTATGAAGGCCTTGTTGTTGTTGACCTTTGCAGTTTTTATTTCTTGCTGAATGAAAGAAGTGGTTTGGCTACAGCACTTTCCACACCATGTAGTCTGAATCATAGGAAATGTGTAAGCAGTGGGAAAGATTAGCCTCCTTTAAACTGCCTGAACTTAATTATCAAATATGATGAGCTGTGAGACTATTGCCTTGCCTTCATTTTACTTGCGTGTCTTACTTTTTTGTTTTGCACTCATTCAAAACTAAATTTTATCTGAATGTGTGACTTTTGTTTGTAGTGCTGGTGTTATTTTGGTTTGCAAAAACACCTGAGCTGAAAAACGAATAAATAACGGCAAAATATTTGTCTGTTTGAGGGCAGCATCAAAGTTCAGGACCTTGGACAACACCAGTTCCACTTAGGCCAAAACAATATTGGCCCTGAGTACTTGGTTTTTGTTTAGTTGGGAATGCAGACAGACTTCTATTTTTTATATTCATTTCAAATTCTTATAAAATTTCACTAATGGAAGCTGCTCAAATAACTGTTTCTCTTAAAATGGGCGATTGTTTTGGGCAGTGATGTAAAATGTAGTGCAAAACAAATAATACTAAAACATTTACAAAACTCATGGTGTGAAGGTTTGACTGAAATTCAGTTTATCTGAAATTTCGCTTTTGGGATGCATGAGCATTTGCTGTTTATTTATTTATTTATTTATTTATTTATACTTATACTTTATACTTTGAACAAAAGCCAACATTTTTTTCTCTCACCAAATTTAGACTCGCAATTGCAACATCCTCAGTCACTTTTGGGAAAACGCAGACAAGAAAGCGCTATGCTCTGTGGGTTTACCGTTTGAATAACTTGGGACCGAAGTCCTCCGAAAGTGTGGAAGAATGTTTAAACAGATTGCAGTCCCGTGCTGATCCTCCTGGAAGATTAGTCTTGGGGTTTCCAGGGTAACGTTTTAATATAGTCAACTGTCTGTGCATCCAGGGGCTTTGGCACTGGCAACGGAGAGCCACCATCTGCCAGGGATGTTTACGAAGCTGACCTAGTCGCACTTAGACCTCGTTCAGTTAAATGGGATTAGTCCTGCTGGAACCATGCCAAGTGTTTATGTCCAGAGGGAGCCGGGATGCATATTTATCTGTCACGTAGGATGCTGTCTTCTCTTCTATTATGGAGGGAGGTGGAGGGGGGGGGGGGTGGGGGTAGGTCTTCACTTCATTTAAGAATATTAAGCCACAGAATTCTCAACCACTTCTGGACTTAATAGTATAGTAGTTTTGTAACGTATAGAGTAGATTTGTCAACATTATGTTTTGCTTCTAACAACGATATACTGTGTGTGTGTGTGTGTGTGTGTGTGTGTATTTATGTATATATGCAGTATATATATATAATTTATTTTTCAAAAAGTAAAACTGATTTTAATTAAAAAATATAATGAATTATTAGGCATTAAGTGTGATAAATTTTTCTTTTGATTTTAATAAATTGAGAAGCCTGTAGGTTGACAATGATTATCAAATATATACCAATATTAATATAGCTCCAAATGTAATTCTCTCAGTTGCAGTGACTGCAAGACTCTCTCTCTCTCTCTGTGTATAGCTTAAAAGGAATTAGTTCAAAGGTCAGTGACATTGACCCTCTGCTCAGCACTCACTTCCTGTTTAGCAGAGCGTGAGTTTATGATAATATTTACCAGAAAGCATTTTTTCCCTCAAAAGAATTGAATGTAGTTAAACATTGATTGGAATAGAACTATTTCCTATTTGCTTCACCATATGTAGAGATTCAAAACACATTTTAACATCCATTAGCACCTTCCCTGAACTGTTATTTGCTAACAGTTCAGCGAAGGTGAACAAATCCTTAGTATGTTATACAATTTTGAGAATTTCTTTTTAACCTATTACTTATGTGACAGCCTGCAGCTCTGTGCATGATTTAATTTTCCAATGTGACAGAACTGAAAATGAGGATCATTTTTGCATCGCCAAACCTCCTAACATTGACTGATCCAATTTGCAAATCTCGTCATCCAGAATTAGCTTGTTTTGGTGAGTGTGCAAGGAATCATGGGATGCTAAGGCTTATGCAGAAACCGTACGAGGAGGAGTATAAAAACGCAATCCTCAGCCGTCTGCTCGCTAAGTCCCTTCAGGAGTTTTGCAGACCATCGGATCTATTACTCACTGTATTAACCTACAACTATAAACATGGTTCTTGAGGACCCTGACATGGAGTGTGTTTTTGAGATTGAAGCTGTTGTGAGTACTGGATGATTATTATTTAATATTTATTATTTATTATTAGCATTAAATGATAATTAGTATTATTATCGATAGATATTTTGTGCAGTTTATACTGACTTTCTGCTGGTTTCTGTGATGAGGTTTTAAGTGACTTTTTTCTGTGCTAATGTTGGCAAGGGCCTGGCGAGTGGGGAGGCTATAGTCAGAAATGCTGCAGCTGGCACAAACTGTCACTGAAAGCCAGCATGTTTTTCCTCTTCTGGCAGTTCAGTTTGTTCTCATTTGCATTTTGGTTTAGCCTGTGAACGAGCCATACAAAGGGCACATGCCCAGACTTACGGGTGTCCTAGTAGCTGAAATTTACGGGAATGCTATTCAAATCAAGGGAAATGCACTGAAGACAACAGAAGTATATTAATGTTTTTGTTGGTAGTGCGGAAAGTTTTCATTTAATGGTTATGAAGATTAATCAACAGGACTATTTTGTGTGATTTCAGATTGCTGGTGCAATTGGTAGTGTTTGGTGTCTGTTTCAGAGTTCCTCATCCTGTGTAAGACATCGAGAGAGATTTGGACAAAATGTTTTGCATGATTTTCAAGGATTACCATCTCAGGATTAGATTAAATTAAATGAAATCAAATTTTAAAAGACCAAAATTATTGATCATTTGAGGGATACTCCTGTAGCCAATGAAAATGCTTTTATGCAGTTCTAAAGAGTGGTTTGTCATTTAGATGGCATTTTGTCTGCTGGTTCTTTTGTGAACAATTAATTGATGTAAACCATGGTATGATTATTTAAATGAAATGGTTATGGTTTATGAGGAATCCAACTTAATTTTCTCATTGTTTTAAGAGGAATCAGACTTAATTTTTCTTCTGTTGTTTTAGTCGTACCTCACTAATTTTTAAATGGGCGTGTAAAATCTAAGCAAATGGCTTTTTTAGTGTTTGATACCATGCCCATGCATATGATTGCTTAATGAAGAGATTGTTGAGGAGCCACTGTGAGCATGATGTCGTAAGAATAAGGGACAGGACATTCAGCTGAGGGTGGGGATTCCTTTGGGCATGCTTGTGCATGTACGTGTGTTTGTTTCTCACGTACACAGTTTCATTCAAAAATTTCAATTGTAATAAATGTACTGGGAAATAAATTTGAACTGGCTGAGCCTCAGTTTGGCATTATGGATTCCTTAGCCATGCTTATTTATTGTTTGTTTCTGTTTTAATGCTTATGCCCTGGTCTCACCAGAGTTGTGCTCCCACAGGAGCAGGATGTGGAGACCCCGTATGGCAAAGTCCGCTGCACCTTGAAGGGAGTCCCCAAAGGGGACCGTCCTGTCATCCTGACCTTCCATGACATCGGGCTGAACCGTGAGTCTTTTGGAACATGCGCATATCCGCACTTAGACCTGAGTTCCCCCACACCTGGTGCTCCCCGTCACTGTACACCAGGGATCTCCAGTTCCTGGTCCCGGAGAGCCACTGGGTCTGCTGTCATTTTCACCATAAAATCAGCAACCATTTCAGACCCAAGAAACAACTTGGATTAACTGTGTAAACAACTTTACTAACGGATCAACTGAGTGTTCGGTAGCAATGAACACTGGCTGTCCTGAACCAACTGGCTGTCCTGAACCCGGGTTAGGAGAAACCTGCTACACAAGCAGGTCTAACCAGTGTCTGTATGCATATGTGACCCCTGTGTGTATGCATAATAACCTCAGCAGTCTACCCCTGCTTGCACGTTTAAGCATGATTCTACCGTTTCCCTTCCGTCAGACAAGAACTGCTTCGACCCGCTGTTCACCCACGAGGACATGCAGGAGATCACGCAGCACTTCGCCGTGTGTCACGTGGACGCGCCCGGGCAGCAGGAGGACATCCCCGCCTTCCCCGCCGGGTGAGCGCAGCTCCGCGCCGGCCCCCAGGGCGACGCGCCGAACGTAGGCTGCCGGCGCCGCGACCTTTAAGCGCCTGTTTTATAACCCAATTTGACTCGGCCCTGGAAGAGCCGTGAATCCTGGGAAGCCACACCTGCGCAAGGCCCGCGCCTCCGTATACCAAAGCCAGCATTGTCACTGCTTAAGGCTGACCAGGATAATTTTACACTGCTCACTTAATCATTTAAGGCCTCCTTCTGACCTTGTTTTGGTTTAGTCCGTTACTCGAGGTTACCAGTTGGCCTTCACTTTTGAGTGCCAGATTTAAACAACTAATACATACTAGCAATTGTGAATAATGTGGTTCACTCCTGTATCAATTACCGAAACCTTTGATTTCCACAATTCTGACCCCATGACATGGCGTTTCCTAAACATAAAAATAAACACACTTAAGTTTTAAACTGATATTCAAAATGAGGCCCAATTGGAAAATTAAAAAATATATATTATGATTTTGTACTTGGCACAGTTGTTATGGTGTAATTATTGTCATTACAGCATGTGTAATCGGTTATATTTGACAGTGGAACAAACCAACACGAGGCTTACACAATGCAAATGGATTTCCTTTCTGTAGGTATGAGTATCCTTCTATGGATCAGTTGTCTGAGATGCTTCCTGTGGTCCTCAAGCAGTTTGGGTAAGTGACACAGAATGGGCCTTAATTTAAATATACTGGCATGAATCCAGCAGAACTTGTTCAAATACATATTTGAACTGCTTTGTCCCATCAAATGCTAGTAAATTTTGACCCCTGAGAATTTTCAAAGAAACATGTTGCTTACCAATATGTTGAGTTGTGAAATAATAAGTCTTGAATATTATGTAGAAATTTCCAGCATGCAGGAGTTTTACTAGACTACTGTATTTCAAATATGTATCTAAGCAAGGCCTGCTCACTACACAAACCATAATTTGTACATGTGCAGCTGTATGTAGGTAGTTTGCTGCTTTACGTTGGTGTTTTTATGTGATGTTATGTATTTGGTGGGGGTCGTTCTGATCATGAATCTGTTTCTTACGTCAGCCTGAAGACTGTCATTGGTATTGGTGTTGGTGCCGGGGCCTACATCCTTGCCAAATTTGCTGTGAGTTCCACTTTTAGTACTTTCCTCCCATGCAGGATGCTTATTCAGAGCACTTGAATAAAGCCAGGATTTAGGTGCCTCTTTAACAGCCCTGTTCTGGTGCAGGCAGCGTGGTTTTGCTTGTAGTTGCAGACAGGGAACAGCACTAGACTTTGGAATGATCTTTGCTGGCCATGCACTCTTGCCTACTTTTCTGTATTTACTTTTCATTCTGCGACGATAGGACATCTGATACGCGATACGGTTTTATATTTTTAGAACATCCCTATTTGGCGGGAATTATCAGAAACAAACAGCTTGCTTATAAAGTGCTTTTTTGTCTATAAAAACCTTTTTATAAAATATGTAATTTTTATATATAGTTTTTATGCTAAATTTTGTTTGGTATTGTGGATGCTGTTATAATTTTTCCAATGCTGGACTCATCAAAAAGAAACACCATTTCAAAAGCACATTTTTAAAGATTTTTGTTTGTTCCCTGACCAAACAAATTGGTGTTTAACATTTGACTGTATAGCAGGTTCATCTTGTTGCAGTTGCATGAGCAACCGAGTGCCTACATGCTTTTGTTTTGTCTGCAAACAAATTAAGATCTTTAACAATGTGCTCTTGAAGCATTGGCGGTTCTTCCGGAAACCGATGGCATTGCCTCAGGATGTCTGCTAAAAAGGGAATAATAGTGATGAGAATGCTTTGGTTTGAATGCGGTGGAGTTGTTCCTGACTGCCGTTTCCTGTCTCATGCCAGCTGGACTACCCGGCAATGGTAGATGGCCTGATGCTGATCAACATTAACCCGTGTGCTGAAGGCTGGATGGACTGGGCTGCACACAAGGTACTGCACTGCTGCCTAAGCGTGCCAGTGTGCTGCAGCACAACAAGCAACCCGGACACGTCGTTTTCAGTGGTCTCCCAGCTGTTGCTCATGTTTGTCTTTGATAAGCAAAAAAAGGTCTAGCATGATGTTAATGAGTTGAGTGTACATGAATCACCATTTATGGCGAACACACCCTGAACACCCTGTGTGCCTTGAAGCCTCTCATAAAATACTCTGCTTTATTAATAATCCAAAACTAATGAGGCGTCATTCTTATGCTCAGACCTTTAAGGTCAAGTGCATGATGCTGTTTTAATTTAACTTTAATTGGGCAGTGAAGTTGCCTGTGGGCTGGTCAGATTTATCAAAAGTGGACTAAAGTGATTTCTTGTTGATTTCAGATCAGTGGCTGGGCTCATGACTTGCCTGACATGATCATCACCCATCTGTTTGGGAAGGTAGGTCACACTTGGAAGCCCAAAACAGTTTTAAATGCATAATTTATTTCTAATTTAACTGTGCTTCATTTCTTTTATTTTTTAATGCATTACTTTCACGCATTGAGGATTTTGTCAGGAAGAAAAAAAGGACTTTAATATTTGCTTGTCTGCTTCTGTTGCCTCTGAAATGGACACTATTTTTCATTTACTATCCATATAAATGCTCAGTAAATAAAATAAAGGGACACTGCATGATGGTTTCTGCTATCTGTAGGTCCGAGCATATTCTGATACGTCCTTTTTCTCCAGGAGGAAATCCACAACAACCATGACCTGATCGCAACATACCGCCACCACATCCTGCACGACGTCAACCAGACCAACCTCCACCACTTTGTCAAGACCTACGAGAGGTCAGGCTCCCCCCAGAGTTGGAGTTCTGGATGTTATCTTTCTTTTTAAGTTTAAAGCAGTTTCTTTTTCGGTCGTACTTAAGACTGATTTTTTCCCCGCAGCCGAAGAGACCTGGAGGTCGAGCGACCCATCCCTGGAGGACACGTGCAGGCACGGACCCTGAAGTGAGTCAGGAAGACCGTTCTTGCGCCTTGCGTGTTTTTGGACGCGTTATTGAGACTGCCTAAGCCATTCTGAAGGCCGAATCTAAGTGGATTAACGCCCTCTGTGTCCGTAGGTGTCCCACTCTGTTGGTTGTGGGCGACAGCTCCCCTGCCGTCGACGCCGTGGTAAGGTCCTCCTCTAGCGCTCTGACACCAGCAGACGTCCAGTAAACAACTTTGAAAAAGGCTGTACAAAACGCATAAAACCCAATGAACTTTGGCAAAACCCGTTTGAAGCTTATCGTGTAGCGGTTGCTGTGTCGCTGACTGTGGTGAATTTTGTCCACGCAGGTGGAATGCAACACAAAACTGGACCCAACAAAGACCACGCTGCTCAAGGTGAGTGACCGCGTCCCCCTGCCCTAATCGCAGACGAGCGGGTTATTAATAGTAAAGCAGCATCAGGCGCTGATAAGCCTCCGCTTGCTCAGCACTGCCTGTGACTTATTGACTAACGCTGCGCCCTGCACCGTTGCCCTGGTAAGACCGGAGGTCACATTCGGTTCCAGCTGACCCATTTTCGTCCAGGGCGCGGAGCTTTTTTCCGTTTTCGACCGTGCGTTTAGTTTTCTTTTTTTTTCTCTCAATGGGAAACGATGCAGTGGTTAATAAATGCAGACTGTGCCTGAGGTGGGTGTTGCCAAATATGTGATGTTGTGAACGGTCGTGTGACCGAATGACCGAGTGACTCATTACTCGGCGAAGTTCAGCGTCTGTTCTCTTGTTTTTGGTGCTTATGACCATGACCGGCTGTCTGATTGGCTGGTTGAAAGTGAAGTGCCGTGTCTCGTTGTAACTATGAATCATTATGTGCCTCATTACTGAAGGACGAATCTCTGTCTGTTCCCCTCCCCCCTACAGATGGCAGACTGCGGTGGCCTACCCCAAGTCGATCAGGTGCGTTAGTGCGGCTTTAGGTGCTAAAACCTGTTCGCGCCGGCTGGGGGATAATCATTAGCAGAAATGGGTCTTCTGCTAAGCACATTAGACAGCGCATTTCTCCGATGTAATACCTCACAAACTCACACTGCACGGTACCATCGCTGTTGACACTGATTGTCACCATCTTAGTCAAACAATTGTGAACTTCAGAAACAAAGTTGCATTAAATTTCAGTTCTGTATTTGAAGTGTGTAGTAAAAACTCGATTGGTTTGCATGCTTAGTTTTTGTCCCATTCCCTCAACAGCCAGCAAAACTGACGGAAGCCTTCAAGTATTTCATTCAGGGCATGGGCCACAGTAAGTGCCAAATATGATCGGTATTTTTATCTGTCCAAGGCTCTGCACGATAAACATGACTAGGCTTTCCTAGGGAGATTCTTCATAGCATCGCCTTTTCAAATAACAAACTCACCAGAACTCATCAGAATGCAGCAGCCTTAAAACGTCTTAAATGTCTTCAGTTTTAATGTCTTAAAACTTTCATGGTGAGAAATCTTGGCACGTTTGCTAAGGCATCCGAGGACACTTGGAACCAAAAATGTTGTCATAGCAATTCCCTGAAATGGCAAGCCATATATTTGGATATGTGAACAGCGTGGTTAACCAGTAACAACTAAGTGTTGTGCAGAATGTTCTGCATGTGATAATTTTCACATATGCCGCTTGATCCCTGAAATGATATCCTCCTGATATGGATATCTAGGAAAGTTCTAAGTCACCTGCCATACTTAATTGATGTGGAGAATGATGCAAAAAAAGGGCAGAATTGCAGAGTGTGTGTGTTTGTTTGTGTGAGTGCCTGTCTGCTTATCTGTCTGTGTGTTTTTCTGTCAGTATGTGTGCGTACGTGTCTGTGTTTGCGCCTGTGTGTCTGCGCTGGACTGACTCTTCTGACATTGCCCCCCCCCCCCCCAGTGCCCGCCGCCAGCATGACCAGACTGGTGCGCTCTCGCACGGCGTCCGGCTCCAGCGTCCACTCCTTCGACGGCAACCGCAGTCGCTCGCACACCAACGAGGGCACGCGCAGCCGCTCGCACACGGCCGACGCCCACCGCGCCCACCCGCACGTCGACTCCACCGCCGAGAGCAACGTGGACCAGGCCGTGCCCAAGTCCACCGAAGTGTCCTGCTAGAGCCCTCCGCCCGCGGCCCCCGCCCACAACCCCGCCCACAGCCCCGCCCACCGCCTGCGCTGCCCTGCTCCGCTCCTAAATAACCAAGCAAAGACTGGATGCGATCCCAGTATCTCCTCTCTGCACCCAGACACGACATTCCCCGAGTTCAAGCATTGCTCCCATTTTGTCATACCAAAGAGAGTCAAGGGTAGGGCCACCGTGTCTTCTCAAGCCTCTCGAAAGGGGCCGAGACTGTTACGCGACATCACCTTCGACCGCGTCGTTAAAGGCGATGGCGCTCAGGGAAAGCCGACGTTGTTGTTCACGCGCTGCTTCCTCAGGAGCAGTCCCCCCGAGCAGGCACATTTGTTTTTGCGAGCAGGGCAGCAAGGGCGCTCCTGGAGGAATGTGTTGGAGAAACCTTTGCTTGTAAGCAATGCACAATAATCAACTGTCCAGGTTTAATGACCAGTGTACTTTCTCCACTTTAGTGTTTTTAATTTAGTTTGTGTTCAGTGTTGGTTACTGACACATTACAGCTAGCTCCAATGCAGAAAATGGCTGATTTTGTTCTTGAACTCTGAACTTGATAACGGTCTTGGTGTCTGATTTATCATTCAGTAAAACTTTCACTTAAAAGTGGATATGATCTCACAAGGTGGAGAAATTACTTGTGGAACCGTTTGGATCAAATGAGAGCAGTCTGACTAAATAGCTTTTCATTCTTAAATGTACAGTACTACAATAATTTTGTTGATTACCCAGGACTTCCTGATTACTGCGTTTTATGGCGTTGTCTGTCACCTTTAATGCTTTAAAATATCTTTTAACTACCAGCATGGAATGATTTTAGCCATCGCTTTTGGGGAAAATGATAAAGAAGCTGTTTTTGTCTTCTATTGAGCTTACAGTCAATCAGTCAAAAAGGAAAAAAATTGCATTAACGATTTTGCAATCGTGTTCTAATTGCAGGTAAACTGCTTCAGGCAATAGAAATGTTCAGGTTGTTTATTTTTTATATAAATTATAGGTTTTTCTATGCAAGTAATAACAACAACAGAACAGAATTGTGCCATGGAACCCTAAAGTTGCATTTAACTCTTATTGATGGTTTCAGGGCAGTGCTAATCACAAGATAAAATGATGAAACACTAGCGTACATTTGGCTTCTTACTGAACTCTGATTACTCTTTTCCTCGCACAATGGCATTTGCTACCAGCTTTCTAGAAGAAAAAAAAAAAAACGATTAGCTTTGTAAAGATGCAAAACTGCCTACTGTAGGTGGGAAGTTTTCTTAATGACATAACATTTGTATTTATTAAAAAATTTGTAACTGCATCCATGTTACCAGTATTGTTTTTTTCATGACTGACTAAGCCATTTTGTGTGGCTCTGTGTGGGGTTGAAGTGAAATTCAAACAGTTAGATTGGCTTAGTTAGGTGGCTTATGTCTTGTATTTGTTGGGTGTTGTACATGGTGAGATCTTACCTGACCCTGGGATCTGTAGTCCCAAAATCCATACGCTAGAGCTCCCCAAGTGAGCCATTGAAACTTGGCTGTAAAAGAAACCAACACCAAACTAGAGAGAGAGGCTCCCCACTATAGCTCTAACATCACTGCAAACCTATGATTGTTTACCTTATCTCCCCCCACTGTACTGGGATATGCGGCCCTCAAACTGTATCTGTGGGGATCTCTGAGCTGTAGTCACATTATCGGCTGGACAGGAACACAGCTTTGGATCTGACTGAGAACTATATTTCTGATCTGATGAACATGACATGTTTGAATGAGACTATTATTTCGATATGTAGCATGCTAAACTATGTATAACTTGAGCAACACCGTGGGTAATTTTACATTAGACTCTGAAAGTGTAATGGTAAAATTATAGTTGAGGTGATTTGTGATACATACTTTTCCATATATTTGTTCTCCCATAGTAGTGTTTGCAGAAATTTTTAAATGATGCACTACAGTCACTGTTTGCAGGATTCACTTGTATATTTATTCATAATATTGTCCTCTTATTGGAATTAAACACTACACAATTCAGTTTTATAATTTCAATCCCTGATATGCAATATCACAATATAATTTATCTAAAGCTATAATGGCGCATATTTACAGTAGCATTTGAGAGATAATTTTACCCCATATCTGCATGAAGGCAAACACATTATCGGTACTGCACAGCATTTTAATCCATCGATCATGTAGGATAGAAAAAAATTTGCATTTTTGTATTCAGGAACAGAGTTATAATGCTCAGTCATAATTTAAGGTGCAAATCTAAGCCATTTTATGACGAAAGATCAGATGGAGTTGGTTTTTAAAAGTTCAAATGCTAGCATAAATGAAGGTTATGCACCTATTTTGTATGTACATTATTGCTGTAATGGTTTTAGATAATTTCTATGTATATATTTTTATTTTCCATTGGCTAAAATCCAAAAAAATTTACACGGGAGTGAAAGTTTGATGCGGAAATTCATAATTTGACAGAGCGGAACTATAATTTCATATCATAAATGAAATATAAAAATAAATAGTTTGCTTTCCATAAGTTAGGAATGAAAGACATTTTATGTATAGCCCCACAACACTGATCCTACATCAATCTCAGACAGTAAATGGGGATTAGGATTACGGTTTAGTAAACCGATCGTGGATATGGATGCTGAAGACTGATAACATGCAGAGCATCTGGGATCGAAGAAAACACAAACACAACTTGGAGGGAGTAGACATGCTGTCAGTGACCACCTGCTTTTTAAAAAAAACCATAACCAATACCATTTCTTCTTATCGGTGATTGGTAGCATGTGGCAGCTCCACCTATCGGAATGGATTAGGTGACCTAATTTGCCGTCATTGTAGAGAATAACTGTGGTAGTCTTGCTGCTCACCGAAGACTAACCAATAATTCCACTTGAGAGAGACCACTGTTTGCTCCCCACAAAGACATTAGCTGTCACAAACGCTTGTGCTCATATTGGATACAGACTGGGATACATGTGTTTCTTAATGAGACGTACTAGAGCACAGCAGTGTTTTTCACATTCAGATCATTCGGAATTGGCTATCGTTATTCACTAAATTTTAAATTTCAGAAATTGCGCCTGCATCATAATAGCACCTGAGCACTGGCCAAGATTAGTCAAAGATGATTGTAATAGAATCGGGGGCGGTCTCTACATCCTACAAAGGCCAAAATCGTTCAAATAAATCCTCTGTTTAAACACACTTACATATTTTCCAATAGGAAACATTCGTCTAGAGATTAGATTTAGCTCATAAGAACACGTCCGGCCATAACAAAAAAGAGGTAACGCCCATTTTCTCTTCATCACATGGCTGCTTGCAGGCTTTGCGCCTAACGGTAAAAGGATGGGTGAACGGGGGGGGGGGGGGGGGGGGAGGAGAGCTTTGCGGGTCTCCTCAGTTCACGATCTCCGGGTGGTCGTAGTAGCGTTCCAGCTCGGCGAAGATGTCGTTGGGGTTCTTGCAGCTGAGGTTGCAGAAGCAGGCGTTGATCCACATGAGCTGCCAGGAGAACGTCGCCCCGTTGGGGCACCGGAACTCCACCTCGATGGTCTTGGACTTGTAGGGGATGCAGCAGCGCTCGTCCGTGCAGACCCCGCAGTACTTGGGGCGGTACGGCCGCTTGCTGACGCAGCCTGAGATGGTGAAGTTCTGCGCCTGGTCCTCCCTGTAGATGTTCAGACACTTTTTCCCCGGCTGGGACACAGGGGAGAGAGAGAGAGGGAACGGGGCAGAAGGCCATGAAAGACTTGGAGGGTAGCGTCTCAGCAGAGAGAGTAACGAGACTGCTGGAAAGCCACTCACTTTATCCACAGAGTTACGGTTAAACTGCCAAGCTTTTTACTGCTGATGTACTCAGTAAGAATGGCTCATTCTGGCACAGATGTGCATTCCCTGCAGCCACTGTGAGTGTTTTATTCAGCAAAAATGAGGAATATGCCTTTCATATTGATACGTGTGCATCTGTGTGTGAGTATACAAAAGGGGTGCGGCCAAAGCCAAATACCTTATTAGGAACTGCATGAATAATGAACCCTGAACAGATAATGATTCTATCCAAACATCAAGGCTTACATTTGTTATTCATAATATATCGCATCATATATTGTACTTATATTTGAACGTCACTGAACACATACGAACATATTATTGAACATTTATGAACCGTATACTTTCAGTGGCTCAGCTTTGAAAAAGCGCTACCTTGATGTGCTCGGTGATGTCCACGTCACACGGGCGGATGTTGCAGAGCCGCGACTCCTTCACCATCTCGCACTGGTCGTTGTCGTTGGAGATGCGCATGGACAGCCCGCGGCCGCAGGTCTTGGAGCAGGGGCTCCAAGACGTGGTCTGGGTCACGCAGTTCTTCTGCCAAACCTCATTGCCAGTAATGCGCGCTGTGGCAATACACAAACCAAACAAGCCTAGCAATCTGAATAACAGGCCTCAGAAATTATGATACATTTCTGTTGAAACCACATGTGGCTTTCTTTTAAAAAAATTGTTGTAAAAGCCTTTGGTGAATTATAGGATTCCACTGTATATTGATGTAAGTTCCACAGTACAGTGCCAGATGGAGGCTATGTAGTCAATATCTCTTCAGACTGTTCTGCTCTGTTAATAATGCACTTTTTAAAAAGGCCAACACTCACACATCTGTTCGTATGCACAACGGCAAATCATTTGTGAGAGTCTTTTGTGCAAGTGTTTGGCAAGTGTTTTTAAAAAATACATTACATGAAATGAGCCTTTGGGCTTTGCTGGCTGTGGGTTATTTCCAGAGGGGGAGACAATCATAAAACATTACCAGTGAACAGACCAAAAATAACAATGACAAAACATACTCCGGAAAGGGTTTGGCCAGCTTGACACAGGGCTCTGCACTTCCTGTCCTCTCTGAAGTGACAGGAAGTGCACACACCCTATGCAAACACATGCCTCATTCCACACATTCAGAAAAATACTGCAGTTTTACTTCTGCTAAAAGGTGTTTATGATCTTCACTCAACTTTCCTGGCAGCACTGCTGCTCTGACGCACATTCATGTGAAGTTCAGATCACGCTGGAGCCTCGCGGCGTGACGGTCTACCGATTTAAGAGAGAGAACAGCGGTACCTTCTGCGTGCCTGGGCGCAGCCTTGCGGGTCTTCCTGGGCTCGTCGCAGATCCACTGCTCGCAGCAGCGGCCTGGCAGCTTGACCCGCTTCGGGTGCTGGCACCAGACCAGCGGCGGCTGGGACTCGGTGCACAGGGGCACGCAGCCGATGGCCCCGTTCACACACAGGCAGCGGTACTTGCAGCTGGGCTGGAAGCTCTGCCCGTTCCGGTAGATCACGCCGTCGTGCTCACAGCCTGTACCCACCAAATCTGTGTTTCACAGAGGGGAGACAAACCACTGTGAGGCCTGACTGTGAGCAGACTGTGATCAGACTGTCAGTACAGGCTGTGATCAGACTGTCAGTACAGGCTGTGACCAGACTGTGACCAGGCTGTGACCAGACTGTGACCAGACTGTGACCAGACTGTGACCAGACTGTCAGTACAGGCTGTGACCAGACTGTGACCAGTCTGCGATCAGACTGTGATCAGACTGTCAGTACAGGCTGTGACCAGACTGTGATCAGACTGTTAGCACAGGCTGTGACCAGACTGTGACCAGGCTGTGACCAGACTGTTAGCACAGGCTGTGACCAGACTGTGACCAGACTGTCAGTACAGGCTGTGACCAGACTGTGACCAGGCTGTGACCAGACTGTTAGCACAGGCTGTGACCAGACTGTGACCAGACTGTGACCAGACTGTTAGCACAGGCTGTGACCAGACTGTGACCAGGCTGTGACCAGACTGTGACCAGACTGTGACCAGACTGTGATCAGACTGTGAGCCCAGGCTGTGACCAGACTGTTAGCACAGGCTGTGACAAGGCTGTGACCACACTGTGACCAGACTGTGACCAGGCTGTGACCAGACTGTGACCAGACTGTGATCAGACTGTCAGTACAGGCTGTGACCAGACTGTGACCAGGCTGTGACCAGACTGTGACCAGACTGTGACCAGACTGTTAGCACAGGCTGTGACCAGACTGTGACCAGGCTGTGACCAGGCTGTGACCACACTGTGACCACACTGTGATCAGACTGTGAGCCCAGGCTGTGACCAGACTGTTAGCACAGGCTGTGACCAGACTGTGACCAGGCTGTGACCAGGCTGTGACCACACTGTGACCACACTGTGACCACACTGTGATCAGACTGTGAGCCCAGGCTGTGACCAGACTGTCAGCCCAGACTGTGACCAGGCTATGACCAGGCTGTGACCAGACTGTGGCCAGACTGTGAATCTGTGCCCATGAACATCTAACACAGGGGTCCTCAATCTCATCCAGAAAGGGCCAGTGTGGGTGCAAGCTTTTGTTCCAACCAAGCAATTACACGCCTGATTCTACTAATCAAGGTCCTTAGCAAAGACTCTAGTGGTTGATCAGGTGTGTTACTGCTTGGTTGGAATGAAAGCCTGCACCCACACCAGCCCTTTCTGGATAAGACTGAGGACCCCTGATCTAACATGTTGAGGATGGTCAAGCTGTTGTATCACTCTAAAAGCTCAGACAAGGCAGCTAGCAAGGGCCAGGTACATCAATTATTAACTACAAAAAAAATGCATTCACAAATAGACAAAAGCAACATCTTGGCTTAATGTCATCACCATTGTGCTAACAAATAGCCCACTGGCTCTCCCATGTCATAGGTCTAAAGCACTAAATACCTAAAAAAAACTGTACCAGACAGCACAGACAATGAAAAGTTTAATCTTTAAACTGGGAGTTGGACAGTGTGTGCTCATGTGCATGCCAGTAGTCACACCTACGCCTGCGGCTAACTAGATAAACGCTCCTCCTTCGACTGTTAACATAATTATATCTATAAATAATCCCCATATTCTGTTTCTTTAAAATAACAAGCTATATATAATATTCCACTTATACTTATGATTATAAATATGATTTTTATATATTATACATATTTGAACAACAACTATTTAAACAATATAAATGTAAACAATTAAACAACAAATCCAAAGTTCATTAGCATTGTGCACTTCATGAGTTATCAGAGTGCCACATAACTTTACCACGCTGTCCTTTACGGTACAAGATGCACATGCAATTCTCAAACTGGCTCAAAATGAATTGGACTGTATATAATATTTTGAGACGAAAGAAGATGCCCAATGCACTTCAAGCCCGCTAAATAAAAGAGAACTGAATAGGTGCTCAACAGCCAGGATGAGTAAAAAAAACTCCTTACCTGAACACTTCACAGGGACTGGCCCGAAATAAGGAACACTGAAGCACACTTTGCTCAGGGCAAAATACACTGTGTACAGAACAGGGCAGGACTGATGGCTCAACATCCATGGCATCGTCCACATAGAGAAGAGCCAAGAGTGTTTTTTGACTCTGAGGAAAGACGCTGTAGACGTTGAAACATCAACCCTACCCTGTCATTAAACAGTGTTTTTTTGCCCTGAGCAAAGGGTGCTCCAGTGTTCCTTATTTTGGGCCTGTCCCCGTCAAGTGTCCTCCAGTAAAAACAGTTTCATGCAGAATAGAATAACTACTTTCACAGAATTTTCATAATGCAGGATATATTTATTAATGATTTATGTTCCAGGTTTACCCTCTGCTACAGGGTGCAAACAGGGATATTCATAGACAAAGCCATCTGGAATGGAATGTTACACTTGCATACTGTGTAAGAATATACTAAATTTCAGGTTCAACTCATATTAAAAACACGCTACATTACTGTCACTGGTTCAGAAAATAAGCGTATTTTAATTAGCGAAAGTAATCACAACAGCTATTTAATAAACAGCTTAATAAACGAGCAGAAGATACAGCAGATAAATCAATGGAACATGATTACGAGAAGTGTATGTAAGGGAGGTTATAAAAAGATTGAGGACTGTTCTTGAATGTTAAGACTGAATGTTAAGACTGCGATTACACATCTGGAACTTGAGCAGTTCTTCTTCTGAACTTCCCAGAATATATTAAACAAACCATAGCTGGATTAAATGAATGCAGTGATGCGTAAAACAGAAAGTCCCACAGGTTATGCCGGGCCACTTACATGCACACACTCCTTTTTCGTACCTAGGCTTGTCTGCGCTGTAGTCGCAGTACAGTCCCCTGTGGTAGTCGCAGGTGTCCGCCTCGTTGCAGGTGTCGCCCACCTGCTTGGCGCAGGCCTTGCAGCAGTCGCAGCCGTCCGTCAGCAGGCTGACGCCCAGCGGGCAGACGGGGGCGCTCTTGGGGCACTTGCAGGGCCATTTGCAGTACTGCGTCCGGTTATAGGGCTCCACCACGTCCGGCGCAGGCGGCATGGCAGAGGGACTTTGGCAAATAGCCTGTAAAAAAGGAGACAGTATCTCCATCAGTGGGGTCTCATTTGCTAGGAGGTCTGTAGACAGTTGACTCACATGTAAAGGTTTGCATTAAAGTTTTGAAATATCAAATGTCTTTCCAGAGTTCTTAGTAAATGAGATGGGACATGGTCTTCAGGGTATTAAGTTGTTGATATTTTGCTCTATTTTTTGCGATGATACGACTATGTAATAGTTTAGACTCCCTTGACATGTTAAATTGATTTACAAAATTATCATTAGAGAACCTATTTAGATTTTAACATCTAGCACTTACAAATACATAAAACAGCATCTGGCAGAAACATCCAAACAATAGATGGGATGTATGGAATACAAGGATGTATGGAATTTGAAATTTTTGAATTATTGGTCAGACGTGCATTCCAATGTACCTTTATAGAATATATTTCATGTACATTATATGACCAAAAGCATCTGGACACCAATTTGTCTGGAGCTGTTTTTCCATGATTTGGGCTAGGCCCCTTAGTTCCAGTGAAGGAAATATATGCTACAGCATATAATCATATTCCAGACTATTCTGTCCTTCCCCGACAGTTTGGGGAAGGTCCTTTCCTGTTTCAGCATGACAATGCCCCCGGGCACACAGCGATGTCCATATAGAAATGGTTTTGTCCAGAATGGTGTGGAAGAACTTGACTGGCATGCACAGTGCCCTGGTATCAACCCCATCCAACACCTTTGGGATCAATTAGAAAGCTAGCTGCGAGCCAGGCCTAATCACCCAATCAGTGCCCAACCTTACTAACACTCTTCTGGCTGAATGGAAGCAAATCTCTGCAGCAATGCTCCAACATCTAGTATAAAGCCTTCCCAGAAGAGTAGAGGTTGTTATAGCAGCAAAGTGTGGACCAACTTCATATTAATACCCATAATTTTGGATGAGATGCTGAATGTCAGGTCATATACTTGGCCATGTATTGTATATTCCCTTAGTAATGAAAATGCTATATATGGTTGAAACTACAAGCACAAAATAATACCATATTATAATACTATTATATTTTACTATATACTGTAGTTTACAAAACTATAAATTGTTACTTTTATTTTATTGTACATACATTGATCACATTGGGCTCAAGTGTACTTTTTGGACCCTCCTTGCTTCCATTTCTAGACACGCTATGTCTTGAAGGTCTTTCAGTTTCTGAAATGGCTGTTGGTTTTGTCACCTGACCCTGCAATGTGTCTGGCTTTGTCTTTTGTCCCAGTAGTCCAGAAGCCTTCGTTAACCTCTCCTGAATACAGAATCAGAATTTACTTCGAAAAGCACCACAACAGCACAGATTTTTAAAATCCCTTATTCCAAAGCATATTTCTTATTTTAAAACCCTGCGCACAATGGGAAAAAAAAAATACAGAAATAAACAAGGCCTTCAGTTGGCGACCTTGTGAACTGTAATTGTGACTGCTGCTAATCTCGGCGTTGCTTTGATAAGCAATAAAGTTATATAGCAGACAGGCAGTAGTACATCCCTGTAGATATCCTTGTTAATGATTCCAAACAAGTAAACTGCTCAAAGAGTGAGAGTGGTAAGGGCGCCATGTTTCAGATCAAATATAAAGGAAATCTGCTTTGCGCTCTTTCAGAAATGTCATACGTAAAAATATCTTGCTCGCTGAATGCCAGATTTCACGACCTGTCCTAGCAGAGTGAAACTGGATGTTTTAGAGTGTTTAGAGATAATGAGTCAGAGATAAATAATTACAGATTGCACTGCATGTTTGTTGAAAGCATAGGCTAAATGCAAGACTGTTTGTCATTCATGAAAATGTGCGCCAGTGGGAATTTATTTATTGGATCGGTTTTATTAGGCTCCCCTAATGTTCCCTTGAATGTCCCGGAGTACCAGAACATCTGTTTTTTCTGTCACATTCCTGGCCACATTGTTGGTTGAATTGTTAGGATCCTTAGGTGACCTTGCGCTGGAGGTATCCAGTGTTTCACAATTCAGGCTTAAACTATTAATAATTAATCAATTTCTGCAGTTACTGATCACAGCTATGCAACCGTATAGCCATGTCTATATAATGTACTTTCACAGTGCAGTTGTGAAACCCTAGCATTGCAATGTTGCAGTGAAATTGCAGTGTTCCCTTTCTTCCACTAGGAGGAGCAGAACTACACTCATGAATCAATGACATCTCTATTCTTTGCATTGTCGGTAAGCCACCCTTATTAGTATTTTGCATAGCTTTGTTTAAGTCTGGAATAGAATGTTTCTAACATATGCACATTTGACTGGTGTGAATGTCCATGCGAAAAGTATAATATATAGACCAGTGATATTCATTCCTGGTCCTCGAGAGCCACAGGGTTTTTGTTTTCGTCTTAGTATCAGCAACCAGTTCAGACCCAAGAAATCAGGCGAGGTCAGTTAACTGAAATCGACAGCTTTAATTGATCAGTTAAGTGCAGAGTAACAACAAAAACCAGCAGACCCTGTGGCCTGACAGGACAAGGAATAAAGCTCACTGATATAGACTAATTTCTTTATGTGTCATTTTGTGTTCCAACTCATTGTTTGGGTACCAATGCTCAACTTTACTTTTGTGTATTCAACTTTTAGAGGTGAAATGCCAGTGAAAGTGAAAGTGATACTGAGACCACACAGCATGTGACAAAAGCAGAGTGCCCAATGTACATTATTCTCAAGTAACTCAATACAACTGCAAAACTCTTGGAGTTTTGCAGAAAATATTCCATTGAATGCATGAGTGAATGGTGAGTGGGCCCTGTGATGGATTGGCGACCCATCCAGTCCAGTATGCATTCCTGCCTCATGCCCTCAGCATTCTGAGATAGATCCCCCCCCCCAACGCTGCCAACTGGTCTTATTGAGAGACAATTGAGAGATTTACATTTTCATATAAAAATCAAACTTTTGAATGGATTCCACTTAAGATTATCTGCTTATATAAGTGCATATATCATATAATGAAATATTAAGTGTTTATAGACACTTAATATTAAGTATTACGTTTATACAGTTTAAAGCATTTTTAATCATGAAAAAACTGGTTTAAGCAGGTGTGTCCAAACTTTTGAGTGGTACTGTACATAATCACGATTTTTTTTAAGTCAGTGTTGCAACCATGCTTAATTTGTATAGCAGTTATGTTTATAAAGGTTTAAAGACTTGATGAAATCCAATAAACCTGTGGGTGTCAATCAAGTTTTGTAATGATTATAGATCCCACAGCCAGACAGTGTTCTTTTTAATTCTCATTATTGGCAGAGTTGCAGGTTCATGCTCACCCTAAAGAAGAGATGATCCTCCGATGTATTAGTTAATATGTTGAGGTCATCTCAGGACCTTGACAACCATAGGCTCTGCTGCTGTAATTAAATCCTGATTAACTGAGCTGTCCTTCAAGCAGTTTCGGAGGTTTCCCTATTCAAAACCATGTTTGTTAGGTATTTTATGTCAGCAAATGCTGAAAATTAAAGTCAGTCCTTAAAACTATTTGAATAAACGTCAAAATCAATGCAGAGAAATCCAATTCAAGTCTGGCTTCATTAACAAACTAAGTTAATATTAAAGCATGATACTAATAGCAAACATATTTGGATTGACTACTCTTAGATTGCCTAGCATTCCTCAAAGTGAAGCATTATATTATAAAGTACTACTACTAATAATAAAATATTGTAATAAAATATTGCTGATTTTTGTTAAACTTAATAAAAATCACAATGCTAAAGTAAAGAATGCAAAAGACTTCATGTGCTGAAGCCTATCCCAGCATGCATTGGGCAAGAGGCAAGAATACACCCTGGACAGGGCACACACACAATTCACTCACCATTCACTCACACACTCCTACCTACTGATATTTACAGTCATCAATTAGCCTAACCTGCATGTCTTCAGACTGCGGGGGAAACCGGAGTACTTGGAAGAGACCCAAACAGACACGGAGAGAACATGCAGACTCTACACAGAAAGTCCCAGGCCGGGAGTTTAACCCAGGACAGTGTTACCCACTGCACCACCCTGCTGCCCTAGACAAAATTATTGGAAAGTAAAAGTTTTTTGTGAGTTTTTCAATAGGTTAACATTACACTCATTCATCATTAGCTAGCTCTTGGGCCTTTTTTGTGATACTACCTTGTTGTATTCCAGAGACTGCACTGATGTTCTCCACTTCTGTACATTGCTCTGGCAATGTAATATTATTATTATTATTATTATTATTATTATTATTATTATTAATAATAATAATTACATTTATATAGCACTTTTAATGCTCAAAGTGCTTTACAGTGAAGGGGAACTCACCTCACCCACCACCAATGTGTAGCACCCACCTGGGTGATGCACGGCAGCCAATTTGCGCCAGAACGCTCACCACACATTAGCAAAGGTGGAGAGGGAGAGAACATTTATTTAGCCAATTAAATTAAATCTGGGGATGATTTTTAGTGGCAAGTTTGCGAGAGCCAGATCTGGGATTTGGCCAGGACACCGGGGAACCCCCTACTCTTAGCGATAAGTGTCATGGGATCTTTAGTGACCACAGAGAGTCAGGACCTCGGTTTAACGTCTCATCCGAAAGATGGCATCTCCTACAGCACAGTATCTCCGTCACTGCACTGGGGCATTGGGGTTTATTTGTGCCAGAGGGAAGATTGCCCCCCTGCTGGCCCACCCAACACCACTTCCAGCAGCAACTCAGTATTCCCTGGTGGTCTCCCATCCAAGTACAAACCAAGCCCACACCTGCTTAGCTTCAGCCATTTGGCAGGAGCAGAGTGCATGGAGGTATAACTACTGTGTACCAACTACTGCATTAAACAACTAGTGCAGGGGCGAATATGAACATATTAGCAGCATTAGTGTATATCAATCTCAATTAGTCAATATCAATATGATTTGTGATTTCAAAAACAACTCAACAGCTGTTGCTACTTTGGAAGTTCTGATCGTAATTAAGATAAAGAGACACTCTCAGACCCATAGGTAGAACCACAGGACATTCCACTTTATTGTCATTCAACCTGAGGGTGGTCTTCTGCAACAACTCAAAGTAGGCTAAATGGAAGCACTTCGACTCACTGAATTTATACTGACTACAAAATAAGTCAATGCTCTAACCTGTCATTGCATTTTGTATTAAGAAAGCTAGATAGACAGTACACATATTCCAGTTGCATAAATCACATTCTAAAAAATATTACACACAGTTTTGTATGCTTAACACTCCTTGACATTTTGATGAATACAATTCACATACAATTACTGTACATAGGATGTGAGTTAGTGGACCACGCTACTTCACCGCATACGCACACATGCATATTTGACATACAACTGACAGTGTTCATCTTAGCAGTGAGTTATTTTAATTTAATTTTGTCTTAAAGCTTTCTTAAAATACATATTCACAGATTTTCTCTGTTGAAGACAGTTTCAAACGATTTTGAAAATATAAGATAATACTCCCATCGGTTTATCAGAGAATGAGTAATATAATGTATTTCAGAGCTCCAATGGTCTTGAAATGAAATTAATTAAATACACACTGTAACCCTATGTGACCACAAGGTGCCAGTATAATACAATCTACCAGAAGGATTTAACCCAAGGAAAAAAATAATGTTGATAGAAAGAACTAATTTACGGACTCTGAATCAGTTCGAGCTAATAATTGCAGTGTTTCTGGATTGCCGGATCTACGGTTGAAAGGACTGGATCGATTAATGTTCCCAGTACTTAGTCTACTACGACACGCTCACCGTCAGTTTCCGTCAGTGAACTGGAAAAGCACGTCAAGACCTTTTGCTGATTGAGCACTTAGTGACTTTTCAGACTTCTGAAATGAATGCTATTTTTCTACATCCTTGAATTACGAACATACGTCAGACACAAGTGCCCTTATCTTCCACACGTAATGGAAATATTCCCATCCACGTTTCGATTTTGCGATTTTGTAGTTCTCTATTACACTACATGCCTGGTGCTTCTACCATCCCTGCACTAGTTCTCCACACGCCCTCCAATGGAAAGGCTATTTACATCAGCCAATTAAAATATGTTCAGTCGTTTCTCTTTTTCCGGGACAAACAAAACAATTTCCAAAGACAATAATTCGAAACTTTAATTAATTATATTAAAGTTCAGTCAAGAGTTCATTGCTTCAGTGTTCAACCTCACAAATGCATAAAAAGGTCACTCTTACCTGCAATTTTGTTTACCTTACTTTTAATGTATATAGGCCTATGTAAGCCGATTATACATGAATATATAAAATGGCGCAGTGTTGTTGAGCTGCAGTGGTTGAGATGGAAACTTGCCCATACAATGTAAAAATGAAGGGCGAAATACTTAAAGGGGTTATTTAAGTGCAGACGTCAGTGGCAATGTAGTACGCTCGAGGAGTTGGCCATGCAAAATAACTGCCAAAACAAGGATGTTGTAACTTCCAGTTAATGACCGCAAATGTGTCCTGCGGTCTTAAATTCAAACTTAATTTGTTTTCCTAACTTGTGTTTCTGTCACATCCCTCTTGTCATCCCAAAATAAATAGTCTACGATTCTGTCGTTAACGTGACCACAACACATGCCAAGTAAGTTATTCGCTCCATCCAGAGGAACGGATTTGCAAATACATTGTCTTAATATGCTGATCGTGTTTGTTTTGAAATGTTCTTGTGTGTTTCTTTTAACAGTATATTGACAATACAAAAATGATAGCGTGCAGTATTTACACAGTTTTGCAGTATTCAAAAATTAATAGAAGACCAGCAGAAGTTGTGTTGCAGTGTAACATCGCCTGTGCACTTGCTTCTTTTAAAAGGACTGGTACTGCACCTTGACTACAACTTTTGGATATCCTAAGTAGCCTAGCCTACAAGGCGAACCAAAGATGTTTGTTTTGTACGAAAACATCACTTATAAATATAAAACAACAATAAAAATACTACCATATGTTATATCCAATATTAACTATGTTCCAGCTGTTTGAGAACAGCCCGTAATAACATGTTTTCGTCGTATTTGTATTTATACTAGCTATAATATGCTATGTTTTGCCTCATTTTGAAAGCCTGCAGTGTTTAATAATGCAGTATTAGTTTAAAACGTTCTACATAAGGTTTACTCTCTCATGTCTGTTATCCAACTTACTCATCGCTAGACACGATGCTCATTCTCAATTCCCGTTCGCCATCCACGTTCACATTAAACGTGGCATCTCATGTAGCCTAATCAACCCACTACGTTATATTTTGTTATTTTACATTAAAATTAGCATCGCCTTCTCTGAAACATGGTCCAAAAGTACAAAAATAAAGATTGAGAATAAATCATTTGGAATATAAGGTAACCCAAAACCATTTGCTCACCTGATGAGTGCTGGTCGCTATTAGAATCCACGGCAGGAGCCACCTCATTACTGGAGCCCAGTATGAAATTCATTGAACCCAGAATAAGATCCTTGCAAGATCAAAAATCAGTTTCCCTCCAGATTTAAGACTAACTAAATTTCGAGTCTCTCTGAAGACCTTTAAATCATTTGCGTGCTTGTTCGAGTCCGTCTTGACGTCAGGACATCGGAGGAACTCTGGCATTTTAGCTTCAGTGTGTCTATCCCGTGCCCTTTTCTTTCTTGTTCCCCACCTTCGCGCGCGCACCGTCAACGACCCTTAAAGGGAAAGCAATAGCAACCACGGTTTCTCACTGTCAGACCACCAGTCTTGCACTGTAACACAAGCAGTAAGATTCACATACATGAAAATATTTATTTTATACTTGGTTCAAAGTTTATTTATTTGTGAACACGGTCGTGAAGTATAAAAGAGACGTATGACCCAGCAGTGTAGTCCGTCCACAGCATTAACAAACTACCATAAGATTTCAGAGACATGTATTTTCCATAGGTTGTTGGATTATTCTAATGTTCACGTCACTATAATGCGTCTTGATTTGGTTGATTGTTCAATTTCATTAGAGTTTTGTAAAAAAGGAAAGTCTGTTATTTATTGGATACAGAGAAAACGTTTCAGTGGTAAATCAACTCTAACAGAGTTTGTATTCCAGCTGGGACCATATGTACGCTTTTAGATTTAAAAATACTCTGTCAGAGTTGATTTTTCACGGAACATTTTGCAGTGTACCATAACTCGAATGTTATTACAGAGAGATCTATTCTTTTATCAGCCCCTGTACCTCCTGGTGCCTTGTAAGCTTTTGATAATCTTACTGTATCAGCATATTACATTAAATGACTGTGCATTTAGATTAAATTTTAGCTTGAATTATTAATGTGAATTATTAATGTGTGTATTTGTTATATCTAAATAGAAAATAGAAAATAATTGATCATAATAGACAAAATTGTTTCCCCTTTTTAAGATTTTCTGGCACATAAAGATGGAACATGACCTATGATCTAACACAGACATACTGCAGGTTGTATACCTTGGCAAGAACGGCTTGCCACCTGTTTGACATTCAGCATCCATGAAACTGCTGCGGCCGAGACAGCATAAGTGTCATCTATAGGGGCGGGGCCTGGGGGAACATGTTCCTTCCCTCTTCTGAAGGAGCATCATTCATCCCAATCCCTTTTTGATTGACAGTCAGGTCATGCCATGCCTTCCAAACCACCATGCAAGAGTGCTTATTCTTCCTTTGCTAATGTGAAGATTGTGCTCATAGTCTGAGCATGCTGTCCTCATTGTGCACTGGTCATGTTTAGGAAAACACAATGGCAAATAAAGGGATCTCAGTAGAGCTGAGATTTTGAATTGGCCTGTTGGCTTGTCCAAGTTTGGATGACTGTATGACTGTGGTTAGTATAACTGTGGTTACAGAGGGTTCCAGATTTGGCAAGGACATGTCTTTCATTTTCCTGATTAAAAGCAGTTCCAGTTTGTGAAAGTTGGACAAATGGTTTTATGAGACGTTAACTGCCAACAGGGCGGATTTGTCATTGCTGGCTATGCGATAGCCTTGGGTGTGTTGTTCTAGTGATGTCATCTTATCTTTGTCTACAAGCATAATCCAGTTAAGTCCAAATGCTGTCCTTTTGTAAGGAGCCATGTGATACTGCATATTAATGCCTCAGTAATTTGCACAAAAAGTATTTATTTGCCATGATTTGGCAGCACAGATACACAGTAAATTCCAGTCTACCTGATGTCACACCTGTGTTGCACTGATTCATTTTGTCTGGTATTTCCTTTGTGAAATGACCAGGGACCTTTGTTAAACTGCATCACGGCAGCAGTTAAAGTTATAAGATGTCTCAGGAATATGTTCTTCGTGGAAACTAACTGGTGGAATCCCAATAAACCTCAAAGACAAACTTCAGAGGTAATCATTCCTGACATCCAAAACCACATGAAGGCAGCCACCAGCACTCACAGTCTGGAGTTTCCACTCTAGCCCAGCTTGCAACAGGCCGGTACAACACCGCACACAGACATAAATAACAATATTAAATAACAATAATTGCACGCGAACATCGACTTGAAAGGGGGAAAAGAAAGAAATGAGCCAACTACTGCATGTCAGGGTTTCAGTTAATGCTTGTGCAAGAGTAGAGCCAGAGTAGAGCCAGCCGAAGCCGGGCCTCTCTCTGCAAACGGGCCAGACGAACTCAGCAGCTCGAAACGGTGGGACCTGGGGCTCGCTCCAAAGAGACGAGGTGGAGAAAAATGACCTCATTGTTACGGGGCCACATGCCCCAAACCTGAACCCCTCATTATTTACTGTACACTCAGCACGTCTATCCGCTCCTGATGACTGGCTTTGAAGTGATCTGCAGGTAGGAGAGTGCCAATGAGTCTGAGTGAATGGGGCAGAGTGACCTCATCTCTCACAGGCATAATAATAATAATAATAATAATAATAATAATACAATTTCTAAGCCCTAGGTTAAAGCACAGGTTATTTAAACCTATAAAATATACATGAGTATATTAAAGATCACAGGTTTGATTCCCGGGAAGGACACTGCCGTTGTACCCTTGAGCAAGGTACTCAACCTGCATAGCTTCAGTATGTCCAGCTGTATAAATGGATGCAATGTAAAAAACCACTGGGTTGTTTCATATCTTATCAAGCTTGTGAAAATCTTGTCTCTTTGCTAAGATAAAATCCAAGTTTATTCATTTTTCTGCCAAAATTTATAAATGTATCTAAAGATTAATGTATGGGCAGCCTCTCAAATTGACAGATATATGCAGCCATGCTGCAAGATGTGACCAAGTGCAATCTTGCTTTATAAATGTGACAAGGAACCGGTTAAAAATCATGAGCTGATTTTGCGGATTCAGAGACCAGAACATGCCGGCAGGTACTTCACTGACAGGACCAACGGGAGCTAATAATATAAGACAAACCTGCTGTACGTGTTGAATGCAGAGGACATACGCATCAGCTATTCTTATTTAAACATTCACATTGACTTTGGCTAAAAGAGCAAATTGCTTGAAAGAGGAATCAAAAGAACAGACATTAGAGACTGCACAATTGGAAGCTATTTTGTTGCTGTCTAGAACTTCCATCAGCAATAGCTAATGAGAGAGTAAAATATGATTTAGGCTATGAGCCCTTCTTTGAACTGACTATCCTCAGGATACATCAGAAGCGTAATTTCCATGTGCTTTTCAAGTTCTTGAAGAGAGTGCATTGTCCAACATCTTTTGAAAGAAACCTGATCCCTCTCCATCTGACCTGATTGGGCAAGCCTAGCAGTGGGTGTTTGCAGCTCTGTGCCAACTGAAATATTTTGAACCCCTCTGTATATGCTGCGTACTGTTCCCTTTGGCTTGGCACAGCTTGGCTCAGCTATTTCATCACATATCGTACTGTAATGATATTTTTATTGCATGATTTTGCTTGTCAGCAATAACTTCCCAAGCCACATGAACCATAAATCACATCCTATGTGCCTGCCATTTGCAGCATGTGCTGCCTTGTGCATTTGAAGTATATGCTACTGGGCTTTTGTTAGACTAAACTGTAGCTGTAGCCTATGTTTGTTTTGGGGATGAATTACTTAATTACTTACTTATTCAAAAATGATTTCTTTTGTGAAAAAGAGGAAAATAATGTGAAACATATAAGATTTTTTACATTTGAATTCTAATGAAAATGTTTTCTTACATAATAGAAAATTCCTTATCTACATTTAACCTTGGTAATTGTCATTACCGAGAGCACAAAAATGGTGGATTCAGTTTTACCCATGCTGACCATCTGCAAACTGAATATTTGCATGTGGAAATATTTTTTTTTAATATTCAGATAGCTGACATAATCTTTAATGGAGAATAATGCTATTTTCTAAATTATCTAGATTTATCTTAAGTCAAACATACAACCATGTGGTGTCCTTTCTCATGACATGTCAGTGACTCATGAAATACTGGAGACATAAAAAATGTAAAACATCGTAACAGCAACACTTAATCTCTAAAAACACTGTACTGTAATTGATAAAGGAGTGAACATTGGCATATTGTTAATATTCATTAAAAAGGGCACATTTACAGCACAATATTTTATATTGATTTGTAAATAATCATGTGAATACATTGTTTTGCACAATACCTGAAAACTGAAAAGTCAGGTTTGGACTGACCCATGTCCTAAAAGTAAAGTTAGGACAAATGATTAACAGCCACAACTTTGGACAGAACTAGCTCATAAACTAGTGGCATAAGGGCTGCT